>NC_133649.1:36174252-36341644 GCF_009905375.1 Apium graveolens | reverse complement strand
CATTCAGGAGACTCAGGATGCTGGCACCAAGGCAATTCTTCAAGCTCATCTGGAATCTCTGCATCTCTTGCAGTTGCAGCATTACCAGCACAATCTAAGTGTGGATGAGCTCAAGCTGGACATTGCTGATCTAAAATCCTACAATGCTGAGAAATTGGATTCAGTTATACCTTATGGTACTATGCAAGATTTGTTGGGGAGACTAAGGAAGGCCTCTGATGCTGATAAGAGGTTGGCCAGATTGGAAGATAGGGTTCAAATAATTGAAGACTCTATGGTCACCATTCTTCAGAATCAACAAACCTCAAAACAAATCTCCTCATGGCAGCTGGCACAAGCACAAGGCTTGACCCCTACCCTGGATGATAACAAAAAGGGGGGAGAATAAAGGGGAAGGGGAAAGGAGAGCCATCTACAACAGTTCAGATTTCTCAAGTGCTAGTTTCCTGTCATCACAACTTCTCCACCAATTCAAGTCAAAGGAAAGCTAGATGGAATTGATCTAATCCAGATAGCAGCAGCTGAATTGCAAGTCAAAGAGCAAAGGAAGAAGATTGATGAAAAGATGCAACTAATATTTGGTTCTACAACTTCTCAATCACAATCTGTGAAGCATAGCATAAAAAGTGGAATCAATTATTATGGAACTCAAGCCAGTAGGGAGGCATAAGGATGGAGAAACTTCTTCCAAAGATCTGCAACCTATGTTCTCAAGCCCAACAACAGATCCAATAAGGACTCTACAAAGAATCCTCTAAAAGAGGTGGATTTTCCTCTTCCAAAAGCAGATGAGACAAGCTTTTAGGAAGAAGTATTGCATATCTCAAAGAGACCATGGATGAGGCTGTAAGGAGAAACATGGCTATTATTTTCAGAGAGGGAAAGAGCATATGTGTGATGCAAGGACATCCCAAATTCTCAATAGCCAAGAAGGAAGAAACCAAAAGGTTGAAGGAAGAAGCCAAACAGCTAAAGGCTGACAAAAGAGCACAAGCAAAGCTTGAAAAACAGCTAGAGTCAAGTCAGGCTGAAGATCAGAAAGTATTGAAGACAAAGGTGAAGATGAAGCTATGGGGGACATGGTTGGTACTGAGATGGAGGAAAGAAGTAAGGAAGAATGGCAGAAAGGGAAAAGAAAGAAGGTCAATGCAAAGAGAAAGAAGGTAGATAAGACTGAAGAAACCCAATCAATATCCAAACCACTACCCTCCATTCCTGAACCCATTGTACCTGACCCCTTCATGAACATTCATGGTGAAACAATCATTCCCAAGGAGGAACCAATTGATTGGGACACCATCAAATTGCCCACCTTCCTAACCTCTTCTCCATCATCAAAGAAGCAGAAAAGAAGAATCAAATCAACACCCTCTAAAGCCTCAATCAAATTCACACAGAAGCCTAAGTCCAAACCTCAAAACTCTAAAGATGATTATGTTCACATCTGTGACATAAAAGAATTTTCAGACATTGAACTCTATCTGGATGAGCTGGAGGATGTAAGGGGAATAGCTGCCTACAGACAGCTACCAGAAAGACTAGTGTTCAAATACAAAGGAGCTGGGGAAAGAACATGGCCTCTTCACAGAATTCTGAATGAAGGCTACACTATCTTGATTAGAGTCTACTCAGCCATACATAAGGATTCTGGCTTTACCAGAACTGCCAGGACTGAGATTCTCAACAAGATTGCCAACATAAGGAAAACTTAGAGGGAGCCCAATGCTTTGCCTAGAACTTTACTCATTCCAGAGAGAGGTATTACAATTCATAAATCACCTCATTGGTTGATGGAGTTCAGAGACAACAAAGGAGTCAGAAGATTTTTCAGAATTGAAGATCAGCTAAGATTGCCAGTAATGAAACTCTCAAGGATATGCAATCTAAGTTAGATATCAATGAAGAAGATGAAGCTGAATTCTACAGACAACTTCAACTTCAAATGGAGGAGAATGACAGGAGGCTAGGAAAGAAAACCAGGGATCAAAGGAAAAGAAAGTAATTTGCTCAAGCTAAAGGAGCACCCTTGGAAACAAGGTATTTCTTCAATTTCATCTCAGCATATACACTTTTGCAGCACTTTTGAATTTCTGCTTAGTTACATTTTATATATTGTTAAGTGTTTTGTTATCATCAAGCTAAACCCAAATTTATGCCTACAGTTCTAGTAGACATAAATAGGGGGAGATTGTTAGGAATATGTGTATTAGTTTGATGATAAGTTCAGCAAAACACTTAAGTAGAAATCTAGTGTTTGTAGCCTCAACGGATAAGACCATCTTGACTATCCATTGAAGGAGTAGCCTTACTTAGCAATAAGTTTGGTATTGTAGCACATCTCACTCTCTGGTTTCAAGCTGTAATTCTTAGATGTTGTTAGGAGATAATCAGTCATGTTGACTACTAATGGATGTACAAGTAGAAGGGCTAATTGTAAATATTTCATGCCTTGTAATTTTGTATAAGTGAAGAAGTATCAACTGATATTGAAGACCTTCAACGGATAAGAAACTAAGCTTCAACGGATGTCTCTAACGCTTCAAACGGATAAGTGCTTCAACGGATAAAGCTTCAACTGCTAGAGCATCAACGGATAAAGCCATCAACGGATGAAAGCTTCAACGGATGCTCAGTCTCATAGCAGTTGATAGTGACAGTTAACAAAGCTGACAGAGGCACATGGATTGACAGAGGATGTGGTAGCCTATTTCAGGAACAGCAGAAAAAGCAGCCGTTTTTAGTCTGGTTCAAAATGGAAAGTCAACAGATAATTCCATATTATACTGGATAAAAATGGAACAGAAATAAGTGGAGAACTATTGTCTTATTGTACTTTATCTTTGTCTTCACTTGTAAACTTGGTGTTATATAAACCAAGTAGTAGCTAGTAATTAGATATGAATTTTCCCTGAGCTGTTTAGAAATATCAAGAGAGAAAATCATCTAGTTTGTACTAGGAAGCAGCTGTGATTTAATTTTGAATCACAGATTTTCTGAAATAACACATCTCTGGTGGAACAACAAATCCACCAGAAAAGTTTTTAAGTTCTTTGTGTTCATTTCATTTGTGTTTAAATATATATCTGTCTGCATCAGCTCCAAGCAATTCACACACATTTGATCACTCAAACACTTAGTCTTACAAATTGCTCAAAACTTGAAAAAGTTTTGAGATTTACATTCAACCCCCCCTTCTGTAAATTTCATTGTTAGTCCACTGGGAATAACAATTACAAAGACCCTAAAATCCAGACACTTGATGAGGAGATAGCAAGAAGATTATTTCTGAAACACAATTCAGGAATGGATTTAGAAACTCTCGAGGAGGAAGAAGCTAGATTTGCTACTGAGAAGACAAATCCTAAGTCTAAAGCTTCTGATGCAAAGAAACCTCCAAGGCCTAAGGAGAAAGGCATTGTGATCAAGGAAAAGTCAAATTCTGAAACTTCAAAATTCAAGACTAGATCACAGACTGAGAGTGATCCCAAAGACAAAGGGAAAGGAAAAATTTATGAAACCAACCAAGTCACTGGACTTGAAAACTTCTCAAGATCTGATGAAACCAGTGTGTAAAATGGTTCAAGTAACTGATGATAATCTTGTTGAAGATGAAACTATTCAAATTCTGAAAAGAAGAAAGATAATTGAAGATTCTAAAACAACCTCTGACACTGCTCAAGTTGTTATTCAGAATAAAGGACAGGAAGGTACAGAAGAAACATCAAATTCCGATCAAGCTATCAAGACATCAACTACTGACAATGCTCAAGTTGATTTGGATAAAATTACAATTGCTGATAAGAAGAAGTTGTTATAGAAGAAAGCTACATTAGTTGAACCAAAATCCAATCTCATGATTAATCAACTTGCTACATTTGGGTTGAAAGCCAAGCAACCTAGAGATAGAGCTGGATTAGGTTCTGACAAAGAGAAGATTCAAACAGGAGTAGAGGTTACTCTAAGAGATCCTTTCATATTGACAAACAAACATTATGAACAAATCAAACAAAGGCACCTTGACAAGGTGTTGTCTGCTCAAGTTGTGATAGATGCTCATGATAAGGAGAATCTAAAAGAGAAATTGATCTTATTTCTCAATGATGGAAGGACTTATAGATTAGCTGATACTGATGTATTAAAGAAGTCTATCAGAGAACTTCAACATATTCATTATCTTCTGGAAGTAAAATCTGATGTTACAAGAAGATGGTCAGAATACATTTTGAAGGCTATAAGAGATCTATTCAGAATATCTGGTACAAAGACTTCTCATTATAGTCCAATGATTATTGAAGGTGATGGAAGAGAAATTCCTATGCTGAAGAATTCTGCTAAGGTGGAAGTTATTCTGAAAGGAAGATGCTTATGTTATAATGAAAACTCTTCACATCCTATGTAATAACCCCAATTTTTGAGAAATTTTGAAACACTTATGAATAGTGTTTTTGCTGAATGAGAAAACTTTTCATGCCACGCTATGTAGGGGTTCTGTTATTGATCTTATGGGATATTATTAGTACTCTATGTGGTATATAAGTGTATGTAAAGATCGTCAGAATCCAATTCCGAACACTTTGATTTTTCCCGGAAATCCACAAGATACGGAGAGAATTGAGTATAAGGTAACAGGATAAAAAGGATTTAAATTAAAGGATTATAAGAGATGATCATAGAAGGAATACAATATATTGAGAAAGGTTAAGGGAACCTAAGTAATAAGATCCCGGGTATGATCCCTCAAACGATAAACGAGAACGAAAGATAAGCGAACCGTAAAACAAATAAGTGACCAAGAGACAAGCTTGTACAAGAAGCCAGGGATTGTGACATCATCAAACCACAAGGTGTGGACAAGTGGGAGCATTATGACATGTGCAAGGTGACACAAGCATGACATGGGAAGGAAGGAGGTGTGGTGGCTTTTTAACCACACAAATTCAAGGGCAACAAGGTAATTAACTAAATCAAACACAAAAACAAGCCAACCAAGCCAAGCAAAATCATTTTCATCAAAATCAAAAAGAAACCAAGGCATGGTTCATCATGCTCTCGGCTTTTTACTATTGCAAATGGGCAAGAATCCAAAAACTCAAGATCCAAGCCTCCTAAATTGGTGAGTTAATTCCCTAATCATCTTCATGCTTAGTTAGGGCTATATCATGAGTTTAAGCCATTAATTCCTTCTCAATCTTCTTCATTTAATCAAAGAAGAAGACTATGAATAGTGTTTTCAAGTTTTTAACTTGAAGTTTTTCTTGTTTTCTTGAAGATCCAAGCATTCTTAAGACTTCTCAAAGCTTCTTAAGGCTTCCTAGCTCCTCCCACCACTTCAAGGAAGGTATACCATCTCCAAACCCTAGATTCCTATATATTATAAGATGATTTTTATTAGTAGGATGATATTGTAGCTTGTTGTTGTGATTAGAGTTTGGGATTTGAAATGGTAGTGAAATGGAATGGTAAATGTTGTGGTTTTGATTAAAAGAACTTAAGTATGATTAAAGTTAAGCTTAGGCATAAGTATGAATGATTAAATTGAATTGGTTGGGGTTGTTATGATGTGATGAGGATGGATGTTGGTTGTATGTTGGATTTGAGGTTGATTTGGAATGGGTTTGAATGGTTTAAAATATTGGAAATCGCATAAACATAGCCGTCGTAACGTCCGATTTTCTTTGGACTGTTTTTGTGCATAGCATTACGACCCGAGAACCCCCTGCTAGATTATGACCACTGCCATGTTTAGATAGCTCATGTTACGAGCTTCGTTTTGATATGTAGTTCGTTCGATTCCGATGCACGGTTTAGGAGAAACGACCGTTTCAAGTAACGGCGTTTCGCGAACGAAACTTTTCCCCTCGCCTTACTTTGAAACATAGGTTAAAGACCAATAAGGGTTAATTAATGTATGAAACATTTATGGTAAGTGTGTTAGGCAGTTGGTAAGACACTCGCGAAGGAATCGCTTTAAAACTCGTAAAGGTTAAATTATTAAAAATGGTGGAGCCGAGGGTACCCGAGTGACTTAAGCGAATCAGTGAGCGCAAAACAAGCGTTAGAGTCTAAGTTAGTTAAAGTATAGATTTACAAGTGATTTTGGTTTAATTCCAACTTACTTGTTGTTTATAGGTTACCAGACTCGTCCCGAGCCTTTTATCACCCCAAGTCGCTCAGGCAAGTTTTCTACCCGTTATACTGTTGTTGTGATGAATATATGTATATGCATTATCTTGCGATAGATGCATGTTGGCTAATTAGCGAATGTTGCGATATATTGAAGCATGCTGATATGGTATATATATGCATGCCTGTTTCGTATTCTTGATTTATATATCTGTTGGTTCAAGTGCTTATTCGTTGCATAATACCTAAGCTAGAGATAAGCGGTAATTGCATATACCCTTAGTATAGGGACCCAAAGGTGAAAACATTTTCTAAAACCGGGAGTCGAGGATCCCGAGTAGATTTTATATATATATATATTTATATATATATATGGTTATAGTTTTCAAAACTATTAATCGAATAAGGTTTATTCGATAACTTTATTTTATTAATGAATATTATCTTGAATATTCATTCGAGGGCTTATGACTCCTTTTATTTTATTAATTGAATATTATTTGAATATTCATTTGAGGATGTATGACTCCTTTATTTTATTTAATGAATATTATTTATAATATTCATTCGAGGTATTATGACTCCGCTTATTACTGAAATATATTCTTTATTTTATTAAAGAATAAGGTGTTAATAATCAAACTTATTTTCGATTATTCAAATAAAGATAATACTTTCATATAAGTGTATCTTTGGTTATTTAATACTCGTTTCAAGTATAAGTTTTAAAACTTCTACTTCAATTATTTTTATAAAGATTATTCTTTATGGGAATATTATTTAAATAATAATATTCAGATATTTTCTAATATATCGGGACTGATTTATTTCATTAAATCAGCTTTACTCCAAACATTCTTAAAAATGTTTTTGAGTCTTCAAAATAATTTTAAAAGTTAGAGCGGATCCCAAAACTCGTTTTCCCGATTTAAGATCTTCCTTTCGAAGGAGACTTGAATATTCGCTCAAAATCTTGGGGATCCGGCTCTGTGGTGTATTTTATATTCGCAACATGGTTGCTGTTTTGAGAAAACAATTTGATTACTTGCCCAATGTTCGGGAAGTAAGTCCATCTGATTGAGTCGGCATAAGCGACAGGCCGGGGTACGGTCTATAAAGTGTAAGTGGCTGGGTGGCAGTCCATCAACGCGTGAGTGGTCGGGTAACGGTCTAGCGCGAGGTCCTAATGCGGCCAGGGTGATGACCGGTGAGGAATTCATCCATCTACAGTAGAAAAGGTTACTTATTGGTATCTTTGCCTGATCAACAAGATATCTGGTTTATGCCAAAATTCTTTTCCTTTCCAAAATTCATTGGATGTTTCAAACTCTGTTCATACTTTACATAACAGAGGTTCCAGGAAATGTTTAAGAGATATATATATGTGGATATATATATCGGGACTAAATAAAGTATCTCGTAACTTTATTTCATTCAATAATATTTCAAAGATTGAATCTATTCAAATCTTGTCTTGTAGTCTCATCTATGTGATGAACTTTTGAAACTGATTATAACTTGAACGGTGGTAGTTCAAGTAGTATTGGGAAAGATATACGTATATTGGGGTATTTGGTAACCTCATCTTTTAAACTTATATCTAATTAATAATTATCTTATGAATGACAAAGATTTTCAGAAAAACGTTGAGACAAGGTTAGATATATGAGATCACCTTGCAACGATATTTTTTATATACAGTTATACACTGGGACTTTGTGTATATTATGCATGGAAGAGGGCTTCCAATATTTTGAAAAGTATATATGTATATATACTGAATATTTTGCGACTTCATCGCATTAAGATATCAAACTTGGTTCATTTCTTTTGACCAAGACTTTCATGAGTATTATGAGTAGGCTCATATATTGTAAATCATTATACATATTATTTTGGTGGGCTTGCTGCTCACCCTTGCTTTATTTTTTCATCACACAACAACAGTTAGGAAAGATGGCCAGACTCCAGCAGACCCAGCGCAAGCGCGTGGGAAGCGTCCCGCGTCTTCCCGTTGATGTTGTAGCTGCTATAGCTACAGAGGTAGATCTATTGTAGATCAGACCATCTACTTTTGAGAATCAATTATGTATAATTATAACTTGTGGCTGATAATGGCAATTAACTGTAAATTTATCAAGTAATCATTTTGGGTTGTAATAACTTTTAAATTGTAGATTCAAAGACTTGTACTTATTTAAATTTCATCTCTGAGACTATAACGGGTTGTGGTGTGTGTTAGTGTGGGGTCACAGCATAAGGTTATTTATTATTAATTAAGTGAAGTGATATTGTGGAAAGAAAGACCGTGACGACCCGGATTCCCGACCCCGGATCTGGGGGTGTTACAGAAATGGTATCAGAGCTAAGCGTTATAAACCTCAGAGATGATGGGACGTTAAGATAATAAGTTAACTAAGATAATAAGAACTCTTTCCAAGTTCATAGTCGGGCTACCTAACGTAACACTGACAGTTAAAACCCGTATGGGAACCCTTATAAATATCGTGATAGGAGCGTAGTTCGTTATCGTATATGGTAGCGGGACTCCGAACCCTGAGGTTGAGGAGCAACATCGTGATGATATTTTATTACTAATTGGAGATCGGATTGTGGATCCGATAGAGTGTCCTAATGCAGGACCGGATGATGTTGATATTGAGGATTTAGCGGTTGAGGATGTTGTCCTAGAAGGGATAGTTGTTGAGGAGGATCCCATGGAGGATCCTGACAGGATTGGATAAAGGACCACTGATGAATTGATGACCATGGTTTGGTCGACTACCAGAGGTAGGATTGGCCGGTCACTACCGGAGGTTCGTTCAAGTTGTAAAGATAGTAGCCCCTTTAACGCGGCTTACTCGTAAGACTGAGAAGTTCGAATGGACAGAGAAATGCGAGAACAGCTTTCAAGAACTGAAGCAGAGGTTGGTGATGGCCCTTATGCTGGCATTGCCGGATGGAAAAAGAGATTTTGTGAAGTGTAGTGACGCTTCGCACAAGGGCTTAGGGTGCGTGCTTATGCAGCACGGTAAGGTAATCGCGTACATGTCAAGACAATTAAGGTAATATGAAATTCGATATCCCCGCCCATGAGCTTAGGCTCGTGGCAATAGTTTTACCCTAAAGATTGGAGGCACTACTTGTATGGAGAGAAGTGCAAGATTTACACAAACCATAGGAGCTCTAGTACCTTTTTACGTAGAAAGAGCTCAACATACGCCAGAGGAGGCGGTTAGAGCTAATCAAGAATTATGATTGGGAGATTCTTTATCATTCGGGGAAAGCCAATGTGGTGGCTGATGCCCTTAGTAAAAAGGAGAGACTCAAGATGATAATGACTTTGAGAGGGTTGATAAGAGATTTTGAAAAAAAAATGGAAATAGATATGAAGGTAACCGGAGCCGGTACCGAAAAGTTGTTTGAGATTGCAATACAGCCCGAATTATTGGAAAGGAACATATTGTGCCAGAAAAAGTGATGAATGAAGGCAGAGAGCCAACAAATAGATATGAGATTAATACCGAGAGAGATGATAAGGGAATAATGAGGTATTCCTATAGAATTTGGGTTCCAAAAGTTCAAGAGCGTAAGGATGAGAACTTAGATGAGAGCCATAGTTTGAGGAATAAGATTTAGAGCAAACCCTGAACGTGATAGTCAGGGAGGTCGCCATCAAGATAGAAGGAACCCATGACATAATGGAGTGGAAAATGAGGATTTTAAATTAAAAGATGACCCCAATTATGGGGAGTAGGATGAAACATTTCATACTAAGGAAACAGAAAGTCGAGTAAGGAAAGGAGACCCGAGACGGTACTCCTATACGGCAATTCATGGACCTGTCTAAAAAGAACTTAGACTATTATCCCCAACCACCACCCTGAGGAGACAGTGCGGTGAGAAATTCTTTCAGGACCTTTAAGTCGCTAAGCTCTCAGAGTTCCATGGAACAAGCTGACCCAGCCGAGGCAAGAGCCTGGCTAAAGGAAATATAGGAATCATTTGAGATTCTAAATGATTGACGAATCTCAAAAGGACTGTTTTTGTCACTTACCCTCCCAAGAGAGAGACCACCCGCTGGTGAAAGGCCAAGGAAGGCACGGAGCAAGAGATTATAATAAACTGATTAAAGTTCAGCCAATTGTTTTCGGGAAAGTAATTCCCAAGGTTATGGAATAGTGTAAAAGCTTTAGAGCCAGAACAAAGGCAGACGAGTATGATGAATTATGAATCTAAGTTGTAAAAGTTATCAAGATTCGTTCTGAAGACACGAATCCAGAATGACGGGATGTTTGAAATCAATGCTTATGTTGTGTTGGTTCATGAAATAACGATAAGAGAAAGGAATATAAAGGCAAGAGAGTTTGAGGAATGATAAGGGAGTTGGGTATGAGGAAACCCTAAAGACTCGTAGAAATAGAAATAGAAGAGTATGTAATCGTCAGGATGAGGGTGATTCACCATGAGTTAAAATTGATGGTTGAAGGCATAAGAGTTATGTATATTTTATCCCCTTTAAGTTGGGAGGATTCGAGGAAACCTTGAGGTAATTCGAAGGATAAATAATGAGACGCGGATAGACTGAGGAGACAAGAAAGTAAGAAATTAAGAAAATTGGATGAAGGAAGTGACCTTCAAGAATGGGAAATGTAAGACCGGTGGCTTGATACCCAGAAAGGGAGATGCCAGGTATGAAAGATATCCCAACATTGAGGTGACTGTTGAGATAAACAACAAAAGTAAATAAGGAATTATTAAGAAGAAGTTCACGTTGAACACGACCAATATCTTCCAGAACATCCTTGTTATCGTTACCAAATTAGGCAAGACAAGCGGATAACCGTTGTTATCTTTTGGAGGCCATATGAATTGACCTCAATTTGAATAAGGATGCTATTATGAAGTTAGGTATAGACTATCGAGGTGGGAATGATGAATATGATAATCTATCAAGGAAATATGACTTGATTTATTCGTGGAAGGATGCAGGTACCTTTTAAAGGTGGAATTAAGGATAGAACATTGGTAACTTAAAATGAATCCTAGGGGACTGCATAAAGGTTGGCATGTCACCCTTAATAGGGACAGTATGAGTTTTGACAGTATGATTGGGAAAGGGTTAAGGTAACAACAACCTTTAAGAATCAGTGGAGAAATTTTGCAGAAGTATATAGACAATGGTTCTACTATTAGTAAATGGTATTGTGATATGCCCTGTATCTAGGGAATACAGGAGGAACGATTGAAGGATAACCTTAGAGGTTTTATAAGGAAAAAGGTAATATTCAAAATTCTCAAGAATAGAAATGTGGATAAAGGAAATATGACGTAATTATAATGATGCCAAGTGGGGCACGTGTTAAACCACGAGAAAGTATGGATCGAACCAGTAATGGTCGAAATTGTTCAGGGCAATTAGGACTTAAGAAAAAAAAATGTTCTAAGTATGATTGAGAGTCAGTCTTGACAGTGATTAGCCTCTAAAGACTGAGGCAATAACTTATGGAAAAATGGTGATATTTTTTTTTCTTTTTCCCATCTGATTTTAAGGAAAACATCTTCACTCAAGCAGTGATCGGAAATAAGGTAGAAAATTTATTTGGAGGTGGTTAAAATGACATTGACTGTAAGGAAATTTTACTATCAGGAAAGGCCAAAGAGGTGGCCGACACTTTAAAGGTAAGAGGATAATTATAGGCGCGTGTGCCAAAAGAATACAGTGATGATGGTTAAAAATTTGAAGGTTGAATTATGGTTTGGAAGATTGACATTCCTTCTGATGACTGTGCAATATCCAACCGTAATAGTAGTTGGTAAAAGTTTAATTCGTGTAATCGCCATGAACGGGCTATCTATCTTAGGAGGTCCTATCTTGGGATAAGCCAGGACCATGTTTCCAAAAGGACTAGACGAACCTTTGAGTTAAATCTTCTATTTAAGGCATATGATTAAAAATGGTATTAACCTGCTATCGTTGCTTTGATTGAAACTCTTCTGTAATTTAATCTGCTTCATGTCATGAAAGTACGTCAGAGTTTGGAGTGTTCTTCATGAATTGTGATTGGTGGTTATGTTAACTCCTTAGGAGAATTTGATACGACATGTATAGACTCCGTATGGTTAGATATTAAGATTTTATGGAAAAATGAATGACGACAGTAGGTCAGTGGTGGACCATAGTAAGGCAGCAATGATTCTGCGAGTATTGAGCTGATTACAATCGTGAGAGTTGTATTGGAATGGGTGTTGAGATTGAGTACCACTAATCGGGTCGTGGTAGTGTATAAGTTATCATTGATAGACTAATTAAGTAGAGTATCTACCTAGTGAATAATTATTCTTTCTTATCAATAGAGAGTCGTATTATTATACGAGGAAGGTTGCGGTGCAAGCATAGAATTCTAGTAACGATGATGTATAGAATGAGATCCCAGATTCGATTTTCGATGTCGAGGGAGTTTCAAAGGTGATTATGTATTAGCTCGAGGAAGAGTGTGGGTCCATAGAATGATGGACGGGATAGCGAAAATATTTAGGCATGGGAAATACGAGGCTATAATGCTTGATGCTGATATAAATACGTATATGTTTTGTTCTCCTATGACAAACCTCTATAGTTCAGAGGTAGGTTCCAAGCCAGATATTTTGTGGCAGTATATTTTTTTTCATATATACAATTCTCTTCAGTTCGTTCTTTTCTCTTCTTTTCATTTCATGTAAGCTGAGAAGAACAACCCTTCCAAAAGGGGAGGTATTGCCGAATGACTATCTATCTGTGTGATAGAAGCCGAGTAGGATACCAGCTATTGTTTAATTGCTTGTCAAGTACTAAAGGCTGGCCACCTTCTGTACTAACTATGCGATATAACAAGTGTTCATGATCATAGTGATCTCTCAACAAATTCCTTTACTTCTATTTGATTGATCAAATTTTGGAAAATAGAAACAACTGAAAAAGGAGTAATAAAGTGGTGGTAGTATGCGGAATGGGAACACATTCGTGATACTAAGGTTGACGTGGTTATTAAAAGGTTATAGAACGCTAACGAGCAAAAGTATAACCAGTATAATATTAGGAACGGAAGGTAGTAGCGATTACGAACTGGAAAAGAATGGGTATTGAGAAGCAGAAGCTCTAATGCTAAAAGTAATAATGAGAGTCTGTGCAATAGACTTGAAAGAATTTGGAATGATCACTTAATTCGGATTGAGTTATCTTACGACAATAGATCATATGTCATTATCGAGATGTCACCTTATGAGATCCTTGAGGGAAGACAATGTCGACCTCCCTTATGTTAGGATGAAGTTATAGAGCGCAAGATGCTCGGACCCGCAGTAGTCCAAAGGACCAAGGATATGATAGATCTAATCAGAGGACGGCTGGTAGTAGCCCAAGATGGACATGATAAGTATGTTGATTTGACACGAAAGGATAAAGAGTATGAAATAGGGGACCTAGTAATGTTATAGGTATCCCTTGGAAAGGATTGATGAGGTTCGGAAAGAAAGGAAAGCTAAGTCTACAATTTGTTGGACCCTTGGATATATTAAGACGTTTGGGAAGTTAGCATATGAGCTAGCCCTAACCCCGAACATGTAGCAGGTCGTAACGTGTTTCACGTATCAATGTTAAGGAAGTGTAATTCAGATGCCAGATAAATAGAGTCATATGAGCGCATAGATATGCAACCCGATGTAACCTATATGGAGCAACCAGGAAGGGTTATAGAGTGAAAAGGAACAAGTGCTTAGGAGAAGGATTATCAAACTAGGCAGAGTTTGGTGGTAGAACCACAATGTGGGAAAATTGACTCGAGAGTTAGAAAGTGTAATGCTAAGCAAGTATCCCCATTTGTTTTCTATCTGATTCCGGGACGGAATCCTTTTAAGGAGGGGAGACTGTAATAACCCCAATTTTTGAGAAATTTTGAAACCCTTATGAATAGTGTTTTTGCTGAACGAGAAAACTTTTCATGCCACGCTATGTAGGGGTTCTGTTATTGATCTTATGGGATATTATTAGTACTCTATGTGGTATATAAGTGTATGTAAAGATCGTCAGAATCCAATTCCGAACACTTTGATTTTTCCCGGAAATCCACAAGATACGGAGAGAATTGAGTATAAGGTAACAGGATAAAAAGGATTTAAATTAAAGGATTATAAGAGAGGATCATAGAAGGAATACAATATATTGAGAAAGGTTAAGGGAACCTAAGTAATAAGATCCCGGGTATGATCCCTCAAACGATAAACGAGAACGAAAGATAAGCGAACCGTAAAACAAATAAGTGACCAAGAGACAAGCTTGTACAAAAAGCCAGGGATTGTGACATCATCAAACCACAAGGTGTGGACAAGTGGGAGCATTATGACATGTGCAAGGTGACACAAGCATGACATGGGAAGGAAGGAGGTGTGGTGGCTTTTTAACCACACAAATTCAAGGGCAACAAGGTAATTAACTAAATCAAACACAAAAACAAGCCAACCAAGCCAAGCAAAATCATTTTCATCAAAATCAAAAAGAAACCAAGGCATGGTTCATCATGCTCTCGGCTTTTTACTATTACAAATGGGCAAGAATCCAAAAACTCAAGATCCAAGCCTCCTAAATTGGTGAGTTAATTCCCTAATCATCTTCATGCTTAGTTAGGGCTATATCATGAGTTTAAGCCATTAATTCCTTCTCAATCTTCTTCATTTAATCAAAGAAGAAGACTATGAATAGTGTTTTCAAGTTTTTAACTTGAAGTTTTTCTTGTTTTCTTGAAGATCCAAGCATTCTTAAGACTTCTCAAAACTTCTTAAGGCTTCCTAGCTCCTCCCACCACTTCAAGGAAGGTATACCATCTCCAAACCCTAGATTCCTATATATTATAAGATGATTTTGATTAGTAGGATGATATTGTAGCTTGTTGTTGTGATTAGAGTTTGGGATTTGAAATGGTAGTGAAATGGAATGGTAAATGTTGTGGTTTTGATTAAAAGAACTTAAGTATGATTAAAGTTAAGCTTAGGCATAAGTATGAATGATTAAATTGAATTGGTTGGGGTTGTTATGATGTGATGAGGATGGATGTTGGTTGTATGTTGGATTTGAGGTTGATTTGGAATGGGTTTGAATGGTTTAAAATATTGGAAATCGCGTAAATATAGCCGTCGTAACGTCCGATTTTCTTTGGACTGTTTTTGTGCATAGCATTAGGACCCGAGAACCCCCTGCTAGATTATGACCACTGCCATGTTTAGATAGCTCATGTTACGAGCTTCGTTTTGATATGTAGTTCGTTCGATTTCGATGCACGGTTTAGGAGAAACGACCGTTTCAAGTAACGGCGTTTCGCGAACGAAACTTTTCCCCTCACCTTACTTTGAAAGATAGGTTAAAGACCAATAAGGGTTAATTAATGTATGAAACATTTATGGTAAGTGTGTTAGGCAGTTGGTAAGACACTCGCGAAGGAATCGCTTTAAAACTCGTAAAGGTTAAATTATTAAAAATGGTGGAGCCGAGGGTATCCGAGTGACTTAAGCGAATCAGTGAGCGCAAAACAAGCGTTAGAGTCTAAGTTAGTTAAAGTATAGATTTACAAGTGATTTTGGTTTAATTCCAACTTACTTGTTGTTTATAGGTTACCAGAATCGTCCCGAGCCTTTTATCACCCCAAGTCGCTCAGGCAAGTTTTCTACCCGTTATACTGTTGTTGTGATGAATATATGTATATGCATTATCTTGCGATAGATGCATGTTGGCTAATTAGCGAATGTTGCGATATATTGAAGCATGCTGATATGGTATATATATGCATGACTGTTTCGTATTCTTGATTTATATATCTGTTGGTTCAAGTGCTTATTCGTTGCATAATACCTATGCTAGAGATAAGCGGTAATTGCATATACCCTTAGTATAGAGACCCAAAGGTGAAAACATTTTCTAAAACCGGGAGTCGAGGATCCCGAGTAGATTTTATATATATATATATTTATATATATATGGTTATAGTTTTCAAAACTATTAATCGAATAAGGTTTATTCGATAACTTTATTTTATTAATGAATATTATCTTGAATATTCATTCGAGGGCTTATGACTCCTTTTATTTTATTAATTGAATATTATTTGAATATTCATTTGAGGATGTATGACTCCTTTATTTTATTTAATGAATATTATTTATAATATTCATTCGAGGTATTATGACTCCGCTTATTACTGAAATATATTCTTTATTTTATTAAAGAATAAGGTGTTAATAATCAAACTTATTTTCGATTATTCAAATAAAGATAATACTTTCATATAAGTGTATCTTTGGTTATTTAATACTCGTTTCAAGTATAAGTTTTAAAACTTCTACTTCAATTATTTTTATAAAGATTATTCTTTATGGGAATATTATTTAAATAATAATATTCAGATATTTTCTAATATATCGGGACTGATTTATTTCATTAAATCAGCTTTACTCCAAACATTCTTAAAAATGTTTTCGAGTCTTCAAAATGATTTTAAAAGTTAGAGCGGATCCCAAAACTCGTTTTCCGATTTAAGATCTTCCTTTCGAAGGAGACTTGAATATTCGCTCAAAATCTTGGGGATCCGGCTCTGTGGTGTATTTTATATTCGCAACATGGTTGCTGTTTTGAGAAAACAATTTGATTACTTGCCCAATGTTCGGGAAGTAAGTCCATCTGATTGAGTCGGCATAAGCGACAGGCCGGGGTACGGTCTATAAAGTGTAAGTGGCTGGGTGGTAGTCCATCAACGCGTGAGTGGTCGGGTAACGGTCTAGCGCGAGGTCCTAATGCGGCCAGGGTGATGACCGGTGAGGAATTCATCCATCTACAGTAGAAAAGGTTACTTATTGGTATCTTTGCCTGATCAGCAAGATATCCGGTTTATGCCAAAATTCTTTTCCTTTCCAAAATTCATTGGATGTTTCAAACTCTGTTCATACTTTACATAACAGAGGTTCCAGGAAATGTTTAAGAGATATATATATGTGGATATATATATCGGGACTAAATAAAGTATCTCGTAACTTTATTTCATTCAATAATATTTCAAAGATTGAATCTATTCAAATCTTGTCTTGTAGTCTCATCTATGTGATGAACTTTTGAAACTGATTATAACTTGAACGGTGGTAGTTCAAGTAGTATTGGGAAAGATATAAGTATATTGGGGTATTTGGTAACCTCATCTTTTAAACTTATATCTAATTAATAATTGTCTTATGAATGACAAAGATTTTCAGAAAAACGTTGAGACAAGGTTAGATATATGAGATCACCTTGCAACGATATTTTTTTATATACAGTTATACACTGGGACTTTGTGTATATTATGCATGGAAGAGGACTTCCAATATTTTGAAAAGTATATATGTATATATACTGAATATTTTGCGACTTCATCGCATTAAGATATCAAACTTGGTTCATTTATTTTGACCAAGACTTTCATGAGTATTATGAGTAGGCTCATATATTGTAAATCATTATACATATTATTTTGGTGGGCTTGCTGCTCACCCTTGCTTTATTTCTTTATCATACAACAACAGTTAGGAAAGATGGCCAGACTCCAGCAGACCCAGCGCAAGCGCGTGGGAAGCGTCCCGCGTCTTCCCGTTGATGTTGTAGCTGCTATAGCTGCAGAGGTAGATCTATTGTAGATCAGACCATCTACTTTTGAGAATCAATTATGTATAATTATAACTTCTGGCAGATAATGGCAATTAACTGTAAATTTATCAAGTAATCATTTTGGGTTGTAATAACTTTTAAATTATGGATTCAAAGACTTGTACTTATTTAAATTTCATCTCTGAGACTATAACGGGTTGTGGTGTGTGTTAGTGTGGGGTCACAGCATAAGGTTATTTATTATTAATTAAGTGAAGTGATATTGTGGAAAGAAAGACCGTGACGACCCGGATTCCCGACCCCGGATCTGGGGGTGTTACATCCTAAGGTTATCAGACTTGGTGATGGACTTGAAAGAACATCCATTCAAGCTCTCAGAACAGCCATTTATCAAATTGGTGATAGTAAAGAAGAAGAACTGATGCAGGTCAAAGCACTGTTAGCTGAAGTTCTGAAGAAAGCTGAAGATAATCTGATAAATGATTTTGTTAAGAATCATTATAAATTCAGATTGATTCAGTGATGTTGGTAAAGCTGGATGTTTTGTAAGTTGTAATTAATAGTCTTATTAAACTCTTATTGCATTTGAACTTAAATGTTTTTGACATCATCAAATCTATTAACTTGTACATTCTTGCATATTTTAAAAGTTGGGGGAGATTGTTGGACATATTTGAGATGTCATGTCTAATATGTTTCATGTTTAGTTTTCAGATCTTAACTAACAGGAAATATCAGTTCTTACTGGAATCAGGACTTACTGGAAGTCAGGACTTAAGGATATCAGGACTTAGATTATCAGAAGATAAATATCAGAACTTAAGTACTGGAGGACTAACAGTTAAGAAAAGAAGCTGATTTACACAAAAGAAGATCGTGCTAATACAAGAAGAAGATATGCATGGAAAGAGTTAGAGGACTAGAAGAATTATATAAGATATCTGGTTGATATATTTTAGGAGACAGAATTATATTCCATATCAACTAGAAGTTATCTTGTAACTGTATGTCTATATAAACATAGATATAGGTTTACTCTAAAAGAGTTACGATCATCGAGAAGATCATACAATTGTAACCTAGCAGCTCTCGTGATATTTTTTCATCACTGAGAGAGAACAGTTCCATTGTAACAGAGTTTATTATATCGAATACATCTGTTTTCTGTTACTGGTGCTTTAAATCGATTTGATTGTATTCTACACTGTATTCAACCCCCTTCTACAGTGTTGTGTGACCTAACAATAAAGACGTAAGAGGCTAGTGGGATTAGTCCAGTTACATAAAAAACTAGCGGGGCTAGTACAATATAAGGCTGAAATAATGTCATAGGTACCTTAATGACCAGATGGAGGTAAGTACGGGCTGATCACCCGTATTATACTTACAAGATGGATATTCCAATCAAGGGTTCTTTGTTGTTAATAATGAAATTAAATGTTTAAAAATGTTGCAACGAGCGTTATGCTCTTTTTTTGATTTGAAGTTGAATAATTTGAATTGAATCTTCTTTAAAGTCTTGAGAATCTGGTTTGAGAACCCTGTCATAATACTTTTATATTTATGCTCATAGCTTAAAATGATATATATCTCAAAGTGTGCAACTCTCTCTGAGAACCCTGTTGATTGAACTTGAAAACCATTGGTTATTCAAACTTAGATCTTAAAAGCTTTGAAACTCTCCTTTGGAACCCTTTCCTAGAAATTGATAGAGTGCAGCCACCTAATTTTTATTTTGAGATAGAATGCCTCAGATGATGTTGTTAATGTTGTTATTTAGAACTGCTTATATAGTTACTTGCTGAGCTTCTTTGCTCATTTATTTGCTTTGATCTAACAATGGCAGTTAAGCAAGAAGATGGCCATACTTAGATGCACCGCTCGCAAGAGCGTTCCTGGCAGTCCCTATCGTGTTGTGGGATTCCAGATGCCAAATAAGGTAGATGTTGTGTGAGCAAGCGACAATAAGATGGTGAGTAATGTATTAGCTGAATCAGATACTTTTGGGTTATCTTTCGATTCCAAGTCGGAATCGAATAATTTGGTTTTGGTTATATTATGGGTTGTAATAATATTACTCTGGTTGGTAGTTGTAATCTTGTCTCATACTTTATCCTGTTAGATCCTGTTAGTTTCGGGGTTTATTATAATTCTGTTGTCATTATATTAGTATTAGTGGTATTGTGTGTCCTCATTCCTAACCCCGAGTTTGAGGGCGTCACAAGTTGATATCAGAGCTACAGGATCTAGTCCCTGAGACAAGTTGAGATAAAAGGGTATTTGGGTAATTAAATATTGCGTGAGTGTTCAACTTATATAGAGTTGAGTTAGACTATTAGGTATAGTCTAAGTAAGTGAATAGGCTAAGATAATAATTAGAGTTAGGGCATCGAGTCAGTTGGAGGTTTTATTTAACCCTAATGCTGTTTTTTGGCTACTATTTTATGTTTTATCTCAGGACCCTGGTAGTGGTAGTGATGCTGATTCTAAGGATAGTTTGTTACCAAGATCACCTGCAGAGCCCCAATATATTAGTTCAGACCTTAAGGAGGATCCGTCTGAGGACGGTGTTTCCCCTATGCATGTTTTTCCCCTGATACCAGTACCTGATTCCCCAGAGGTAAGGGCAGATTCCCCAGCTCCTATCCCTGAGTCCCTGGCTCCTAACAGAGTGCCTGTTGTGCCTATACCTGCCCATATTAGTGATGATTTGGTTCGGGATCGTGACTTTGTGTTTGCTCGTATGCCTGAGTTAAGATCTTTGGTAGGCAGGTTGGCCCAAGATTCTAGGTTTCAGATATTGGTGCTAGATCCCGAGTGGCGTGTTCGTATTGAGATTGTGGAGAAGGTTGTCCGTAGACGATTCGAGGAGGGACCTTCTTGCAGTGATGCTGAGGCCAAGGCCCGCAGAGTTTATAAGATTGTGCGTTGGATGTTGTATGTGTTGAGGGAGATTCTGGATCTCCATGTGTAGTGTGGGTGTAATTTCAGACGGGACATCTGATAGAGTCCGTAGTAGTTGTTGTTGTTAGTTCTTTTCAGTGCCGGTAGGCTTTGGGATACTTGGTCAGATGTCGGGATCCCTTTTATGTTGTATTATGATCTATAGTAGTTATGGTTGTGTTGGTAGTAGTTAGGTAGAAGTTATGGGTAAATAGGGGAATATTTTCCAGTTTTTCCTTTATTTAACCCTGCTATGTTATTGTAATTTGTTCCCAGAACTTATTGTACTTGAACTACTTATCTATGTACCTTTGTTACCTTATTGAGAATCGATGAAATTTATAAACCATTTATCAATGTATCTTGTTTCTATATTGCGGATCTCTGAGTTTTATAAACTTTTTTACATATCCTATTTTCCAAATAATCGTGTTCAACACATTTGCGATAATATACCTTATGTCATGTGAGAACCCTAACCGGTGAGCGAATTATGTAGTAATAGGATTGTATGCACAATTGGGTAAAACTTAAAACCCGTAAAAATATTCCTAAAAGAAACTTTATTTTTATATATGTCGTGTTATCGTATTGCTAAATAATTGCTCATCAGGTTTATAAAATGGCCACTTCACCAAATCACTAAGAAGAAGAAACTCAAACTAAAAACCAAGATCAAAACCAAGACACTCCTTTGATGAACCGACTCTTTCAACTTTTTC
Organism: Apium graveolens; assembly: GCF_009905375.1. Classification (NCBI taxonomy): domain Eukaryota; kingdom Viridiplantae; phylum Streptophyta; class Magnoliopsida; order Apiales; family Apiaceae; genus Apium; species Apium graveolens. The sequence goes on along the minus strand of NC_133649.1, from coordinate 36,320,194 downwards.
AACAAACCCCAGCCTCGAGAATCGGAAACTTCAAACACTTTCAATATGCCCATCCCCTAGAATTTGTAGGTTTTCCCGATCCGATTAAAGCTCAGTCCTGGTTAAGGGAAATGCAGAAAGCCTTTGAGTTAGACGAAGTCAAGGATGAAAAGAAGGCGCAGTATGCAAGTTATTACCTTAAGGATGAGGCTAGGTATTGGTGGGAATCTACTAAGGCGTTACAAGAAGGAGAAGCTATTTCTTGGCTGAAGTTTACGGAGTTGTTCTTAGAGCCGTACTTACCAAGTTATATGCAAGATCAATTAGAGATGAGGTTTCTGTATTTAAAGCAAGAAAATATGACTGTAGTAGAGTTTGAAGTGAAATTTTCAGAGCTATCAAGGTTTGTGCCCGAGTATGTGAATACAGAAGCGAAGAAAGCTAAAAGATTTCAACAAGGACTTAAGCCATGAATTCGTAGCTAGGTGGCTCTTCTTGAGATAAGGACATATGATGCTTTCGTACAGAAGGCAATGATTGTAGAAGGAGAAAGAGAAGCAACAAAAAGGGAAAGTGAAAGAAAGAAGAGAAAGATTGAGGACATTCATATAGTTAAAGAGTTTCCCGATATATTTCCTGATGAATTACTTGGACTACCTCCGGATAGAGAGATTGAATTCACGATTGATTTGGCTCCTAGAACGGAACCAGTTTCGAAAGCCCCTTATCGAATGGTGCCCATTAAAATGAAGGAACTAGCGACGTAATTGCAAGAATTGTAAGATAAAGGAGTTATTTGGCCGAGTATATCCCCGTGGGGTGCACCAGTGTTGTTCATAAAGAAGAAATATGGGAGCATGAGATTGTGTATCGATTATCGCGAACTCAATAAGTTGACTATCAAGAATAAGTACCCTCTCCTGCGAATTGACGATTTATTTGATCTGCTGAACTTGTTTCTCGAAGATCGATTTAAGATCTGGATATCATCAACTAAAGATTAAGGCGAAAGATATACTCAAAACGGTGTTTCGAACGAGACATGGACATTATGAATTCTTGGTAATGACATTCGGATTAAAAAATACGCTAGCTACTTTTATGGATCTTATTAATAGAGTATTTAAGAAATACTTGGACAAGTTCGTGATAGTGTTTATTGACGATATATTGATTTACTCACGGTCGGAAGTGGAACATATGGAGCATTTGAGGATTGCTTTAGAAATCTTGAGGAAAGAGAAACTGTATGCGAAATTTTCTAAATGCGAGTTTTGGTTAAAGGAAGTTTAGTTTTTTGGACATATAGTCAATAATGAAGGTATCAAAGTAGATCCTGCGAAAATTGAAGGTGTTATGAATTGGGAAAGACCAAAGACTTTAACGGAAGTGAGAAGCTTTTTGGGACTAGCTAAATATTATCGACAATTCATTCAAGAATTTTCTATGATTGCAGTTCCATTGACAAAGTTGACAAGGAAAAATGAAAAGTTTGTTTGGACAGATAAGTGTGAAGAAAGCTTTCAAGAACTAAAGAAAAGGTTAGTTTATGCACCAGTATTGGTTCTGCCTGATGAGAAAGGCGAGTTTGTGATATATAGCGATGCTTCGTATAAAGGATTAGGTTGCGTGTTAATGCAGCACAGAAAAGTGATAGCGTATGCGTCACGATAATTGAAGCCGCATGAGAAAAAATATCCTACGCATGATTTGGAGTTAGCTACGATTGTGTTTGCTCTTAAGATTTGGAGACACTATTTGTACGGAGAGAAATGTGAAATCTATACGGACCACAAAAGCTTGAAGTACATCTTCATGCAGAAGGAATTGAACATGAGACAAAGAAGATGGTTATTATTAATCAAAGATTATGACTGCACGATAAGTTATCATCCCGGAAAGGCGAATGTCGTGGCGGATGCGCTAAGCCGCAAGAAAAGATTGAATATGTTGACTTCGTCTGCAGAGTTGATCAAGAAATTTGAGAAATTAGAAACAGAGATGCAAATTCCAGATTTAGCGAATAAATGATTTACACAATGGCATTTCAGCCAGAGATATTGGAAAAAATTTGACGTTGTTAGGAACAAATGATAGACCACGAGAAGGATAAATTGTCAGGAGAAGAGATTAAAGCTCAAAAGGATGATAAAGGGATATACAGAGTCTGTTTGCGTATTTGGATTCCTAATATTACAAAGTTAAAGCACGAGATTTTTTATGAAGCGCATAATTTGAGATTTTCGATTCATCTTGGAAGTACGAAAATGTACAAGGACTTAAAAGAGAATTATTGGTGGCCGAATATGAAAAGGAAATCGCAGAACAGATAAGCAAGTGCTATACGTGTCAAAGAGTAAAGGTGGAATATCAGCGACCGAGTGGATTGCTTCAACCACTGGATATACCCGAATGGAAATGGGAACATATCGCGATGGATTTCGTGGTGGGATTACCAAATACCAAGGCTAATCATGATGCGATTTGGGTAATTATCGATCAACTGACAAAGTCAGCACATTTCTTTCCAATCAACGAAAGATTCTCATTGGAAAAATTGTTCAAGTTGTATCTGGACGGAATCGTAATGTGTCATGGAGTACCCGTATCTATCGTGTCTGATAGAGATCCAAGATTTAACTCGAGATTTTGGCGACAATTTCATGATCATTTGGGTACAAAATTAAAAATGAGTACAACATATCATCCACAGACAGACAGATAAAGTGAAAGAACTATCCAAACAATCGAAGACATGTTGAGAACCTGTGCATTGGATTTCAAAGGAAATTGGGACGATCATTTGCCGCTAATTGAATTTTCCTACAATAATAGTTATCATGCAAGTATTGGCATGCCGCCTTACGAAGCGTTGTACAGAAGAAAATATAGGTCCCCTACGTATTGGGATGAAGTTAGCGAGCGCAAGCTGTTGGGCCCAGAACTAGTTCAACAAACGAAAGAGAAAGTGGAAGTGATTCGTAAAAGGCTGATAGCTGCTCAAGATCGATAAAAGAAATATGCAGACAATAATCGAAAGGATATGGTATTCAAACCCAGAGAGAAAGCATTGATAAAGATATCTCCATGGAAAGGCTTATCCAGATTCGGAAAGAAGGGAAAGTTGGGTCCCAGATATATTAGACCATTTGAAGTGTTAAAGCCAGTTGAAAAAGTGGCATACGAGTTAGTGTTACCTCCGCAAATGCAACATCTCTATAACTGTTATTCCTAGTGAACTAACAATGAGATTTACAGAAGGGGGGTTGAATGTAAATCTCAAAACTTTTTCAAGTTTTGAGCAGTTTCAAAGGCTGTGTGTTTAAGATAAACAAGTGTGTGAATTGCTTTAAGCTAATACAGACAGATATATATTCAAGCACAAAAGTACAGAACACAACAGACCTTAAAAACTTTTCTGGTGGATTTGTTGTTCCACCAGAGATGGTATTTCAGAAAATCTGTGATTCAAGAAGTTGATCACAGCTGCATCCTAGTACAAACTAGATAATTTTTCTCAAGATTTTTCTAAACAGCTCTGGAAAAATTCTTATCTAATTACTAGCTACTACTTGGTTTATATAACACCAAGTTTATAAGTGAAGACAAAGATAAAAATTACAATAATAAAATAAGTTCTCCACTTGTTTCTTCTCCATTTTACTCCAGTGCATTGTTGACTATTGCCTCTTTATACTAGAGTAGAACGGCTGCTTTTTCTGATGTTCCTGAAATAGGCTACCACATCTCAGTTGTCTCTGTCAACCCATGTGCCTCTGTTTGTAGGTACAACTACCACTTGTCAACTGCTATTTAACAGAACATCCGTTGAAGCCTTCATCCATTGATGGCTTTATCCGTTGATGTGTTAGCAGTTGAAGCTCTATCCGTTGATGCACTCATCCGTTGAAGGATGTTATCCGTTGAAGCTTTAGAGACATCCGTTGAAGCTTTGTTTCTCATCCGTTGAAGGTCTTTAAGTTATCCGTTGACACCATTTCATTTATACAAAATTACAAGGCATGAAATATTTACAATTGGCCTTCCTATCTGCATATCCTTTAGTAGTCAACATGACTTATAATTTCCCTCAACATTTAAGAATTATATCTCAAATTCAGAGACTGAAATGTGCTACAACACTAGACTTATTTCTAAGTAAAGCTACACCATCAACGGATAGCCAAAGTGGTCTTATCCGTTGAGGCTACAAACACTAGATTTCTACTTAAGTGTTTTGTTAAACATATCATCAAACTAATGCACATATATTCCTAACAATCTCCCCCTATTTATGTCTATAAAAATTGTAGACATAAATTCAAGGTTAACTTGATGATAACAAAACACTTAACAAATATATGAACTGAAACTAAGTAGAAATTTAAAAGTGTTGTAAAAGTGTATGTACTAGAAGGTAATTGAAGATTTACAGTGTTTCCAAGGGTGCTCCTCTAGCCTGAGCAAATCATCTTTTTCTTCTTTGATCCCTGGTTTTCTTTCCTAGCCCTTTGTCATTTTCCTCAATTTGGAGTTGGAGTTGTCTGAAGAATTCAGCTTCATCTTCATCACTGATATCCAACTTAGATTGCATTTCTTTGAGAGTTTCATTGCTGGCAATCTTGAGTTGGTCTTCAAGTCTGAAAAATCTTCTGACTCCTTTATCATCTCTGAATTCCATCAACCAATGAGGTGATTTGTGAATTGTAGTTCCCCTTTCTTGAATGAGTAAGGTTCTGGGCAAAGCATTGGGCTCCCTCCAAGTTTTCCTTATGTTGGCAATCTTGTTGAGAATTTCAGTCTTGGCAGTCCTGGTAAAGCCAGAATCCTTTTGTATGGCTGAAAAGACTCTGATCAAGGTAGAGTAGCCTTCATTCAGAATCCTGTAGAGAGGCCATGTTCTTTCCCCAGCTCCTTTGTATCTGAACACCAATCTCTCTGGTAGCTGTCTGTAAGCAGCAATTCCCCTTACATCCTCCAGCTCATCCAGATAGAGTTCAATGTCTGAAATTTCTTTTATGTCACAGATGTGAACATAATCATCTTTAGAAATGGGTGGCTTAGGGTTAGGTTTATGTTTTTGAGTGAATTTCTTAGAGTTTAGGGGAGGTGTAGATTTGGATTTTCTTTTCTGTTTCTTTGGTAGTGGAAGAGTGGTTAAAAAAGTAGGCAAATTGATGGTGTCCCAATCAATAGGTTCCTCTTTTGGGATGATTGGTTCACCATGGATGTTTATAGTGGGATCAGCAACAAAGGGTTCAGGTATGGAAGGTAGAGATTTAGTTTCTTCAGTGTTGCCTTCACTCCTTCTATGTGCCTTGGCCTTTCTTCTGTTTCCCTTCTGCCATTCCTCTTTTTCCTCCATGCTTTCACCAAATATACTCCCAAAAACCTCATCTAAGTTTGCAATCTTGTCTTCACCCCTGACTTCAATTCCTTTCTCATTTTTAACTAGACTTGACTTTAGATTTTGTTCAAGCTTTGCTTGTGCTCTTTTGTCAGCCTTGAGTTTTTCAGCTTCTTTCTTTAACCTTTTGGTTTCTTCCCTCTTGGCTATTGAGAATTTGGGATGTCCTTGCATCACACATATGCTCTTTCCCTCTCTAAAGATAATAGCCATGTTTCTCCTTACTGCCTCATCCATGGTCTCCTTGTATTTTATGATGCTTGTACCCAAAACTTTGTCTTCATCAGGCTTTGGAAGAGGAAAGTCCACTTCTTTCATCTGAGCAAAGTCTAGAGGGTTCTTTGTGGAGTCCTTGCTGGATCTGGTGTTGGGCTTGAGAACCATAGGTTTTAGATTCTTGAAAGAAGTCTCTCCAACCTTATTTCTCCTTTCTGGCTTGTGCTCCATATTGATTGGTTCAACCTTTGTGCTATGTTTCACAGATATTGATTTATCTTGTGTTGAACCAAACAGCTGTTGCATCCTTTCATCAATTCTCCTCCTTTGCTCTTTCACTTGAATTTCAGCTACTGCTGCTAGCTGGATTAAATCAATTCCATCAGGCTTTCCTTTGATTTGAATGATTGGAGAAGTAGTGATGGCAGGAACTAGCACTTTGGATATTTGGATTTTTGTAGATGGCTCTCCTTCCCCTTCCCTTTTACTCTCCCCCTTTTTGTTATCATCAAGGAGAGGGGTCAAGCCCTATGCTTTTGCCAGCTGCATAAGTAGATTTTTGAGATTGTTGGTTGTGAAGAATGGTGGCCACAGAATCTTCAATAACTTGAACTCTGTCTTCCAATTTAGTCAGCCTCTTTTCAGTATGTGATTCCTTTTTCAATCTCAACAAAATGTCCTGCATTGTACCAAAGGGCATGACTGAATCCAATTTTTCAGAATTGTAGGATTTCAAGTCAGCAATATCCTTTCTGAGTTCATCCATACTCAGATTCTGTCTTACTTGCTGCAACTTCATGAGATGCAGTGAGTCCAAGTGAGCTGTAAGGATAGCCTTTGTACCAGCATGAGAAGTTTTCTGAATGGCCTGTTTGATAGTACTGATTTGTTTGACTAAGGAGACATTGAATTGCCCTGTTGTAGACTCCTTTGTGAAGGCCCATTCAGGTAGATTTGGAATAGAACTAGGGCCTTCATCTCCCCCTAAGTTCATGCTTCCATCAGAAGAAACAAAGTCATCATCATCAGAATTTACTCCAAATTCTTCAAATGACTCACCAGCTGTTGAAGGCATCTTGTTAATAGCAGTTCTGTCCCTTTGAAGAGATGTTGTTGTATGTACTAGATGTAGTGTCTTTTCTGCCTCCACATTGCCCTGTGCAGCCAATACTTGATAGGCTGAAACAGGATGAGTAAAAGTGTCAGCATCCAAGGAAATGTTATCAATTACAGCTTTGTAATGTTGCTGAAATTGTCTTTCCTTTTCAGCATCATTCACAATCATTGACTCACTTGCAATGGCTGGATCCATCCTTATATCTGCTGTACCTGCCTTTCTCTCATTTTCTCTATGTTCTTGCATCAGGGGCTCCCCCTGGCTCACACAACTCACTCCCTCACCTTCACCTACTAAGGTGGTACTCCTCTCACTTACTTTTGCCATGCTGAAAGAAATAGCATGCATATTTGAGCTCTCAATCTCTCCTTTTTCCTGGGAGCAACCCAGCCTCTCACTCAAATTGTCACTCCCTTCCCTCAGTCCTAGAAGTGATTGTACAGTAATCAAGTCTTCTACACTTGGAATTGTTTCAGTTGTGTGTGTAGAGACTATCAACGGATGAGGAATAGCCGTTAAAGGTGAAACTGATGGTATCAACGGATAACTGCTGTTAAGCTTATCCGTTGAAGAACAACCACTTGTCAACGGATGAGTGATATCCGTTGAAGAAGGAAAAGAAGTAGAAATTGAAAGTGATATAACTGTTGAATCTGTGTAGATTGATATGAGTTTTGGTGACACAGATCCTTCAATTACATCTGAAAGAATTTGCGGGTGATCCAACAAATCATTTAAAAGATGATGATCACCTGTATTTGAATGGGGCTCCTCCCTGAGTTGTAAAGAGGGAGAATCAGGAATTGATGGGAATAACATATCCACATCTAGAGATGGTGAAGAAGTGTGTGGTGATTGATGTGTGTTAATTGTGAGAGAATGGGGCTGTGACTCCACATTTGTTGGAGCCACATCAAACTGAGTTTGAGAAGGCATAGATACAGATGGATGTATTTGTGCAGTGTGTGTACCCTGTGTAGAAGATTGGGTTCTAGCTCTCTTTCTTCTAATAAAGGCTTTTGTTGGTGAGTGTTTGGCTTTAGTGTCCCTCCCTCGTTTGTGTGTTCCTGGTTGGGAACTATTTTCAATAGTTACATCCTTTTGGGAGGATGCAGCTAGGGATATGCTAGTAACCTTTTCAACCACCACAGCTTTTTGAGAAACTGTGGCTTGGCTAGCTTGGGAAGCACTTTTCTCTCCTTCCTTATCCTGGGGGTTTCTTTGATGTTCACCCCTCCCCTCACCACTCACACCCTGTTCACTCCCCTCAGGGTTAATGGTAGGTGTTACAACTGTTGTCTTTTGAGAAACAACAGAGGTGGTTTTCTTTGTCTTTGATTTTGAAAGTTTAGTTTTGGTGACCTTGGTAGGAATCTGTTGGGGCATTGTCACAGATTCCATGGCCACACTAGAAGATAAAGAAATAGAGGGGTTGGAAGAAGTAGGAGTTGTAGAAGCAATTACCTCACCTACCTGAGGTGCATTCATGATTGGTAAATATACCAATGGCACACTGCTGTTGAGATCCATTCTCAATAAATCTGCAAGAACTCTTTTCTCTTGTGCCCAGCACTTGAGTTTATTATTCTCATTCGTAGTGACCAAACCTTCAGCAACATGGTTAGCCAATAACATAAAGAATCTAGCATAATAGATGTTATTAGGTCTAGTAGCTTTGTTACCTAATCTAGTACCCAATTCTAGCATAACATAGTTGCTAAAATTAAAATACTTATCAGAAACAAGCATATAGAGCATATTAACAAGAGATGAAGTTATGGCATCAAAATTGCTAATTTTCCCAGAGAAAACCTTGATAAAGGCATCCCCAAGAAAACTCCATTCTTTCCTAAGGCCTTTTCTTTTAATACTCCCTAAACTAGCAGAGTTAAGAGAATAACCTATGGAATCTAACATGCTGGATACATCATTATCAGTGTGTGGTGTCATGGCATTGTTCTCAGGTAATTTAAAACATGCTAGTAAGTCATCACAGTTAACACGGTGATTTTTACCTTTGAGAGTGAAGGAGATAGTCATATCTATGGAGTTGAACTCAGCAGTTGTCCAAATCTCCTCAACTACTTCACAGTAAATCGTTGGGGCTTCCAGCATTGCATAGCTAAGTTTACAATTTTTGATGAAGTCCATCATTTTGTGATAATCTGAGTGGGCTTCATTCTTTTCTACCAAAGCTATAAAATTGTTCTTCTCATAGATGAACCCAGATTGAGACATAATCTTTACTACTGGTGCCATTGTTGTGAGTAGAAATTGCAGAGAATAACTTGAAGGTTTTGCAGAGAGAAAATGGTAAAAGCTTTGAAATTTCAAGAAAGCGTAAAGTAAAAATGAAAAATCAGAAGGGCTTATATACTTTCTCAAATAAAAAAAATATAAATAAGAGATTAAACAATAAATATGTGTAAGTGAATTTCAGCCGTTTAAGAATAAACTGTAAGTATTCTAAAAACTACCTTTAAAACAAATACATACAGCTGTATGTATGAGTATCAACGGTTAAGATAATAGAATCAACGGCTGTAAAACACTTGAATCGACTGATGTGATATTTCAACGGATAAGGTAAACTGTTATCCGTTGAAGAGCACTTCAGTTTTATCCGTTGACGGATAAAAATTCCAGAAATGTATATGACTTTCAACGGATAATGAACATCCGTTGATAGAACAATTTTGACTTTCAACGGATAGGGAATATCCGTTGATGGAATAATCTATGTTAAAAATCAAATTTGTTTTTGCAGCTAATACATTTCAGGCTTCAATTCAAATTGCAATAAGGACATGAATTTTAAGAGTAATTAAGCATACCTAGCTCACTTACCAATCTTGTGAATGTTGATTCATCAAGTGGTTTGGTAAATATGTCTGTAATTTGTTGTTCACTTGGAACAAAATGAAGTTCCACTGTACCTTTCATCACATGTTCCCTAATGAAGTGGTACTTGATATCAATGTGCTTGGTCCTTGAGTGCTGCACAGGATTCTCTGTTATGGCTATGGCACTTATATTGTCATAAAAAATAGGAATTCTATCAACATGTAGTCCATAATCAAGGAGTTGATTCCTCATCCATAACACTTGAGAGCAGCAACTTCCAGCAGCAATGTATTCAGCCTCAGCTGTAGAAGTAGAGACTGAATTTTGCTTTTTGCTAAACCACGATACAAGCTTGTTTCCCAGGAATTGGCAGGAGCCTGTTGTACTTTTCCTGTCTATTTTGCAACCTGCATAGTCTGCATCTGAGTAGCCAATTAGATCAAAACCAGACTCTCTAGGGTACCAAATTCCTAGATTTGGAGTCCCCTTGAGATATCTGAAAATTCTTTTAATAGCTACTAAGTGAGATTCTTTAGGGTCAGCTTGAAATCTAGCACAGAGACATGTAGAAAACATTATATCTGGTCTACTGGCAGTTAAATATAAAAGTGAACCAACCATGCCTCTATAACTTGTAATGTCCACAGACCTTTCAGTCTTATTTAATTCAAGTTTGGTGGCAGTGGCCATGGGAGTTTTTGCAGATGAACATTCTATTAAGTCAAACTTCTTTAAAAGATCATAAATATATTTAGTTTGACTAATGAAAATTCCATCACTAACTTGTTTAACTTGTAAACCAAGAAAATAGGTTAGTTCTCCCATCAGGCTCATTTCATAATTACTTTGCATTAGCTTAGCAAACTTTTTACAAAGCTTATCATCTGTAGATCCAAATATTATGTCATCTAAATAAATTTGAACAAGTATACTAGAGCCATTAACATTCCTAAAGAAGAGAGTTTTATCAACAGTACCTCTAGTGAAGTGATTCTCCAAAAGGAATTTTGATAAGGTTTCATACCAGGCTCTAGGTGCTTGCTTCAGTCCATAGAGTGCTTTCAACAGATAATACACATAGTCTGGAAAATTTGGATCTTCAAACCCTGGAGGTTGACTTACATAAACTTCTTCCTCCAATTTCCCATTTAGAAATGCACTCTTGACATCCATTTGATAGACTTTGAAATTGGCATGGGCTGCATAGGCTAGAAAAATTCTGATGGCTTCAAGTCTTGCAACAGGAGCATATGTCTCATCAAAATCTATTCCCTCTTGTTGAGAATAGCCTTTAGCAACCAATCTGGCTTTATTCCTTATAACAATGCCATTTTCATCCATCTTGTTTCTGAATACCCATTTTGTGTCAATAGGACTCTTATTCTTTGGTTTGGGTACCAGCTTCCAAACTTTGTTTCTCTCAAATTGGTTCAGCTCTTCCTGCATAGCTAATATCCAATCTGGATCCAATAAAGCTTCTTCCACTTTCTTAGGTTCCTCCTGAGATAGAAAACTACTATACAGACATTCATCTTGAGTAGCTTTTCTTGTTTGCACTTTAGATGATGCATCACCAATGATCAGTTCAAAGGGATGATTCTTGGTCCATTTCCTTTGAGGTGGAAGATATACTCTAGATGAGGTGGCCTCAGTATTGTCATGATGTGAGACAGAGTGTTGATTAGTTGAAACTCCCCCTGAGTTGTTGGTCCTTTGCAGGGAACTTGGAGTTTTATCAACTGATGATGTAAATCGATTATCCGTTGATGAACTATGATCAACGGATGCTTCATTTTGTACTTCAACGGATGATGCACTATGTCTTTCAATGGATACTGCATTGCCTCTATCAATGGATGCAGAATTTTGTGCATTATCAAAGGGCATGTTTTGAATCCCTTTTGAAGTGTCATCTCCATCAGTCTCCTCTTCACTATCATCACAATATATCTCAATGTTGTCAAATTTGAGTCTCTCATGGTGTCCCTCATCTGTTAGTCCATCAATCTTTTTATCATCAAACACAACATGCACAGATTCCATAACAATGTTGGTTCTTAGATTGTAGACCCTATAAGATTTTCCAGCTGAGTAACCAACAAATATCCCTTCATCAGCCTTTGCATCAAACTTCCCTTTATGGTCAGATTGATTTCTCAGTATAAAGCATTTACATCCAAAGACATGAAGAAAGTTTAGAGTTGGTTTTCTTCTCTTGAACAACTGATAAGGAGTCATGCCTTTAGCTTGATTGATCAAAGAAAAATTCTGAGTGTAGCAGGCATAATTAACAGCTTCAGCCCAGAAATATGTTGGTAACTTTGATTCTTCAAGCATTGTTCTAGCAGCCTCACTTAAAGATCTGTTCTTTCTTTCAACTACCCCATTTTGCTGAGGTGTTCTTGGAGCTGAGAACTCATGCATGATTCCATTTTCTTCACAGAACAGCCTCATTGTCAAATTCTTGAACTCAGTTCCATTGTCACTCCTGATATTCCTAACCTTCAAGTCAGGATGATTATTGACTTGCCTGATGTGATTGATAATGATTTCACTTGCTTCATCCTTTGATCCAAGAAAATAGACCCATGAAAACTTTGAGAAATCATCTACAATCACTAAGCAATATCTTTTTCTTGCAATTGACAATACATTGACTGGTCCAAACAAATCCATATGTAGCAGCTGTAATGGTTCATCAATTGTTGTTTCAAGCTTCTTTTTGAATGATGCTTTCCTTTATTTGCCTTTCTGACAAGCATCACACAAACTATCCCTTGAGAATTCAACAAGAGGAATTCCTCTTACTAAGTCCTTTTTGACTAGATCATTCATTGTCTTGAAATTCAAATGGGATAGCTTCTTGTGCCATAGCCAACTTTCAACTGGACTTGCTTTGCTGAAGAGACAAGTAATAGATTCTGCATCAGTAGAGTTGAAGTCAGCTAAGTACACATTTCCTTTTCTAACTCCAGTTAGAACCACTTTGTTGCCTTTCTTACTGGTGACAACACAGGCTTCAGAATTGAAGGAAATTGTATTCCCTCTATCACATAGTTGACTGATGCTCAGTAAGTTGTGCTTGAGACCATCAACTAATGCAACTTCATCAATGATGACATTCCTTGTTGAAATCAAGCCATATCCCATAGTAAACCCTTTGCTGTCATCTCCAAAGGTTATGCTAGGGCCAGCTCTCTCCTTAAACTCTGTGAGCAGGGAGAAATCTCCTGTCATGTGTCTTGAACAGCCACTGTCCAAGTACCATAGATTTCTTCTGTTTCCCTGCACACCATAAAATCAATCAAGTTGATTTTGGTACCCAAGTTTCCTTGGGTCCATTCATGTTAGCCTTTCTCCTAGACTTCATTCCTCCTGCATCTTTAGACTTAGGTAACTTTGAGTCAACCTTGATCTTAAATGTAGTTGGTTGAGGTGTAGGGTTAGTCACAGAATCATTTAGCACATTTGGAATTTGATAAGGCATGGATTGTGCAAACATGTTATTCCACATAGGCATATTGTATGGCATTTGAGGCATACTAAATGCAGCAAGATAAGGATTGTTAAAATATGGCATGTTTGCAAAATGTGCATAAGGATTCTGTTGAGACATAACAGGCATAGCATGCAGAGGTGATGCAGACATATTAGGCATGGAAGAGGGTACAGGTATGGGAGTTTTCTTAATAGATTTGCAATTAGCAGATAGATGATTAACACTATTACAATGCACACAGCTTTTTCTAGGAGCATACTTATCAGGTGTGTAATTGTTATGTTTGTTAACCCCTACCTTCCCATTCCTATTAGATTTCCTTTTAGTTTCCTTTTTATCCTCAACCACTTTGAGCCTATTCTTTAACTGTTCTAAGGTCATGTGTCCTATATTCACCTTACTGAAATCTTTGGATGTGCTTGCTTCTTCTTTGACAAAGTTCTTGGAAGTTGAACCAAACTTTTTGTTGAGTTTCTTTAGTTTTTCACTGTTAAAAACATCTGCCTGTTTTAACTGAGGAACCTTCAACGGATGCTCCTTTTCTTCCTTCAACGGAAAATTTTCATCATCCGTTGATTCCACATCCGTTGACAGCCCATCAATTAATTCCATTTTCTTTTTGTTTTTATCCCAGGCAGTCTCACAAAATGATTCAATTCCTTGGACCTTGACAATTTGAGCACTAACATCCCTAGATGTCTTCCAGGCTTTAATCACCTCTTGCTCTCTCCCTAATTGATTAGAAAGTATTTCTACTTTCTTAACAGATTCAGCTAGTTCATTTTCAACAGATATACAATGTAGCTTAGTTTTCTCTAGGTCAATCAACTTATCTTCTAACACAGCATTTCTATTACTTAAAAACAGATTGTTCTCTTTAATCCTACTATTTTCTTTAGCAAGAGATTTAAGAGACACACGCAAGTGATACAATTTAGTAGACATATCATTAAAAGCATCATTGCACTCTTCTTTAGTAAGCTGTGTTAAATCAGTAGTGATTACCTGGCTGCTTGATGAACTAACTTCATTTTCCTCAGAATCAGCCATGAGAGCCAAGTTGACATATTTCACATCTTCATCCTCTTCTTCTCCATCAGCTGCCCAGTCTTTTTCTTGAGTAATGAAAGCCTTCTCCTTTTGCTTGAGTAGATCAAAATATTTCTTTTTGTAATCTACTTAGTCAAATTTCTTCTTTTCAGTAGTTGGCTTTCTGCACTCACTTGCAAAGTGTCCACTTATACCACAATTGAAACACTTGAACTTGGATTTGTCCACCATGTTCTTATGAGGTTTAGTGGCTCTAGTGTTTTTCTTAAATTTCATCTTTGCAAATCTTCTGAACAGAAATGCAAGATGCTCATCAATACCATCAGAGTCATCTTGGCTGGAGTTGTCTTCATTCTCAGCAACTTGCTCCTTCCCCTTGCTTGATTCTGATTTGCTTGTGCCATCTTTGGAGTTTAATGTTGATCTCACAGTTTCTTGTCTGCATTCTTTCTCATTTTCAGCTACCAAGGCAACTGAACCTCCTTTCTTTCTTCCCTTCTCCAATACCTCATCCTGTTCCAGCTCTAGTTCACAAGTCTTCAAGATTCCATATAATCTTTCAAGAGTGAAGTCCTTATAATCTTGAGAGTTTCTCAAGGAGACAGTCATGGGTTTCCATTCCTTTGGCAAGGATCTTAAAAATTTAAGATTTGAATCCTTCACCTGGTACACTCTACCATACAGCTTCAGTCCATTCAACGGCTTTTGGAATCTATTGAATGTGTCATTTAAAGATTCATTTTCTTCAAAATGAAAATACTCATACTGTTGAATGAGAAGCTGCATTTTGTTTTCTTTTACTTGTTCTGTACCTTCACACAGTAGCTGAACTGTGTCCCAAACCTCTTTGGCAGTTGTGCAATTTATCACATTATCAAACATATCCTTGTCAAGACCATTAAACAAAATGTTCATAGCCTTCTTATCCTTGTGGACTTCTTCTGTGTCTTCCATTGTCCATTCTGCTCTAGGTTTTGGAATGGATTGACCAACAACAATTGTGGCTGTAGCAACTGTGGCTACTTTGTGGGGAATGTGAGGACCATTCTCAATGCAGTTTACATAACCTTCATCTTGGGAGAGTAGATGAAGGTGCATTTTCACCTTCCAATGGTGATAACTGTCTTTGTCAAGAACTGGGATTTTTACTCCAATATCCTTCTTACTCATCTTTGTTAGTTTCTAAGAACTTTAAACTCTTTGTGTGTCAAGAGCCTGCTCTGATACCAATTGTTATTCCTAGTGAACTAACAATGAGATTTACAGAAGGGGGTTGAATGTAAATCTCAAAACTTTTTCAAGTTTTGAGCAGTTTCAAAGGCTGTGTGTTTAAGATAAACAAGTGTGTGAATTGCTTTAAGCTAATACAGACAGATATATATTCAAGCACAAAAGTACAGAACACAACAGACCTTAAAAACTTTTCTGGTGGAGTTGTTGTTCCACCAGAGATGGTATTTCAGAAAATCTGTGATTCAAGAAGTTGATCACAGCTGCATCCTAGTACAAACTAGATAATTTTTCTCAAGATTTTTCTAAACAGCTCTGGAAAAATTCTTATCTAATTACTAGCTGCTACTTGGTTTATATAACACCAAGTTTACAAGTGAAGACAAAGATAAAAAGTACAATAATAAAATAAGTTCTCCACTTGTTTCTTCTCCATTTTACTCCAGTGCATTGTTGACTATTGCCTCTTTATACTAGAGTAGAACGGCTGCTTTTTCTGATGTTCCTGAAATAGGCTACCACATCTCAGTTGTCTCTGTCAACCCATGTGCCTCTGTTTGTAGGTACAACTACCACTTGTCAACTGCTATTTAACAGAACATCCGTTGAAGCCTTCATCCGTTGATGGCTTTATCCGTTGATGTGTTAGTAGTTGAAGCTCTATCCGTTGATGCACTCATCCGTTGAAGGATGTTATCCGTTGAAGCTTTAGAGACATCCGTTGAAGCTTTGTTTCTCATCCGTTGAAGGTCTTTAAGTTATCCGTTGACACCATTTCATTTATACAAAATTACAAGGCATTAAATATTTACAATTGGCCTTCCTATCTGCATATCCTTTAGTAGTCAACATGACTTATAATTTCCCTCAACATTTAAGAATTATATCTCAAATTCAGAGACTGAAATGTGCTACAACACTAGACTTATCTCTAAGTAAAGCTACACCATCAACGGATAGCCAAAGTGGTCTTATCCGTTGAGGCTACAAACACTAGATTTCTACTTAAGTGTTTTGTTAAACATATCATCAAACTAATGCACATATATTCCTAACAATAACGTGTTCCATGTATCTCTTTTGAAGAAGTATAATGCAGATGCTAGCCATATAATCGAGTTGGAACCCGTGGAAATACAATAAGATCTATCTTATGTGGAATAACCCGTTCGAATTTTAGATCGAAAAGAAAAAGCGGTTAGAAATAAAGTGGTATCTTTAGTTAGAGTGTTGTGAAGAAATCCTTAGGTCGAGGAATCAACTTGGGAATTAGAAAGCGAAGTGGGAGAAAAGTATACCCATTTATTTTCTTAGACCATATTTTGAGGACATATTCTTTTTAAGGGGGTATATTGTAACGATTGGGATTTTCGCGAAATATTTATATGATAAAATACAGTATGTGTTATAATTACGGATTTTGTGGATTTATGAGTATAAAATATTAAGTTATATAATTTCTTAGTTTATATGAAATTTTTGTGAAATAGTATTAAGGAACGGGCAGAGCATCGTTCCAGTTTGATGAGACAGCGAAAAGGTTTAAGTTATGATTGTCGGGCCGTTCGGAAGAACATGACCCGTTATTAAAAGATGGATTAAAAGAGAAGGATTAAGATTGATAAAGAGGATTATAATAAGTTTTGATAAATATGGAGTCTTCTGTGTGTTTATGTTGTTTGGATTCTTATTTTTGAAAAGTTATATCGTTATTTAAATTATCGAGTAATTGTTACTCGTGTAATCAGTAATTAAAAAGGGATCATGTGCTAAGATGTATAAATACGATTTGTGGTGGCTAATATTATGTGAATGCATGTTATTTGATGGTTACGAGTATTAATATGTGATTCACAAATTTTAAAAGAGTTAATTATCAAATAGGTCACTTACTGCATCCAAATATATCAAGTGGGTCACTGATTACAAAACAGACTCAAATGAGTCACTCATTTAAAAATTTGAATAAAAAATTCACTCCATCGTTATTCGAAATTTTTAAAAGTATTATATATTGAGTTTCACATATTTTTTATGAATGATATTACATCCAAATGAAAGGTTCCGAGCTCTACTATTTTAGATAATATTTTTTGATTTTTAAAATTTTATCAACTATTTATTTTTATTTTTTTGGTTGTTTTATTTGATTTAAATTAAAATAAATAGTAGATAAAATTTTAAAAATCGAAAAATATTATCTAAAATACTAGAACTCAAAATCTTTCATTTGGATATAATATCATTCATAAAAAATATATGAAACTCAATATATAATATTTTTAAGAATTTCGACTAACGACAGAGTGATATTTTTGATACAAATTTTCAAATGAGTGACTCACTTGAGTCAGTTTTGTAATCAGTGACTCACTTGATACATTTGGACGTAGTAAGTGACCTACTTGATAATTAACCCAATTTTAAAATATTTATCAGAGGATTTATTTGATTAAAATAAGGATTAATTGATCCTTATATATTTTTATAAAATTATTAAAATTTGATCAAGGTACGAAATTGGTTTTATTATCTCTAGAATAGTCCTAGGGACTTTTAAAAAATGATAGTTAGATTTAATTTGATTTTTTGATATTTTAAAATGATTTTTCAGGGTTTATTTCTATTATTGGAGATTTATTTGTAAAATGCATAGTAATTAATTTGTACGTTCAAAAATTATTTTAAAAATATGGTGAGAGAGTTAATTTCATAATATTTATTTTAAAAATAATATTGGTGTCATTTTTAGATTTTATAAAACTATTTTAAAATTATTGAATTGTGTTTATGGAATTTGAATAAAAAGGAAAAATCAGATTTTTTTTTGTTTTTATGATGAAAAGACCATGGTGCCCTTGCACCATACATACTCCCCATTCCCTTTTCTTTTTCCCCGTCTCAACTCTTTCTCTTTCTCTCTCTCTCTCGACTCTCTCTCTCTCTCTCTCGATTTGGAAAGTGGAGGCATTCAGGCTAGAAAAGGAAAAGAAGTCTTAGGTGGCAGTAGCTCAGGTTCCGTAAAACAGGAAAGTTTTTTTAGGCAAATAACTCTGCCTTCTGTTATGTATTGATTATAGAGAGATTATTGTTGATACCATGTACTGATAGAGTAAATTATCTTCGTAAAACTTGTTATTGATCATTGTGATAACCCTGTTATTGATGCTTGAGATAACCCTATTATTGATCCTTGTGATAAACTCGTTATTGATCCTTGTGATAAACCCTAACAGTAACCCCTTGCTCCAAGTACTTATACCTTATTCTCGTAATATGTTAACTTACGATCCTTTGACCCTAAAAGAATCTTAATTAACCTTTCATATGTTATATCTTGTTAACCTAGATTCTTTTGATAATCCCTTGTGCCTTGTTTATGCATCATTCTTTGGAACTATCCTGATCACGACCTTGGTATACCCTTTTTAACATTTGATCAATATCCTGAACTTACGATCCCTGTTTACTTTCGATTTGTACACTTTCCTTGAATTCTTGAATTGAACTTAAGAATGGCTTTCGACTTGAATAAGTCCAAATAATTTCACATATTGGTAATGTTACAAATGAATTTAGCCAAACTTCCTTGTATTCAAACATAAAGGTTTTCCAAATGAATTCCTAAAGGATTGGATAAAGACGTAAGAGGCTAGTGGGACTAGTCCAGTCACGTAAGAGACTAGCGGGGCTAGTCCAATATAAGGTTGAAATAACGTCATAGGTACCTTAATGACCGAATGGAGGTCAGTACGGGCTGATCACCCATATTATACTTACAAGATGGAAATTCCAATCAAAGGTTCTTTGTTGTTAATAATGAAAGTAAATGTTTATAAATGTTGCAACGAGCGTTATGCTCTTCTTTTGATTTGAAGTTGAATAGTTTGAATTGAATTTTCTTTAAAGTCTTGAGAATCTGGTTTGAGAACCCTGTCACAATAATTTTATATTGATTCTCATAGCTTAAAATGATATATCTCTCAAAGTGTGAAACTCTCTCTGAGAACCCTGTTGATTGAACTTGAGAACCATTGGTTATTCAAATTTAGATCTTAAAAGCTTTGAAACTCTCCTTTGGAACCCTTCCCTAAAAATTGATAGAGTGTTGCCACCTAGTTTTTATTTTGAGATAGAATGCCTCAGATGATGTTGTTATTTAGAACTGCTTATAAGTTACTTGCTGAGATTTTTTGCTCATTTATTTGTTTTGATCTAATAATGGCAGTTAAGCAAGAAGATGGAGAGAATTAGACGCACCGCTCGCAAGAGCGTTCTTGGCGGTCCCTTTCTTGTTGTGGGATTCCAGATGCCAGATCAGGTAGATGCTGTGTGAGCAAGCGACAATAAGATGTTGGGAAATGTTTTAACTGAATCAGATACTTTTGGGTTATCTGTCAATTCCAAGTCGGAATCGAATAATTTGGTTTTGGTTATATTATGGGTTGTAATAATAATACTCTGGTTGGTATTTGTAATCTTATCTCATACTTTATCCTGTTAGATCCTTTTAGTTTCGGGGTTTATTATAATTTGGTTGTCATTATATTAGTATTAGTGGTATTGTGGGTCCTCATTCTTAACCCCGAGTTTGAGGGCGTCACACAGGTGATTATTCCAGAAGACACTCGTTTGCTAAAGGAACTCAAATCAGGACAAGAAAGAGCTTTTTCGGAAGCCTATCAAGAACCTAGCAAATGAGTGGCATATATCTGCTCAACTACCATAAAATGCAAATACTTTCAAATTTCTAAGCATTGTGTCATGGCAAACAAAAAGTTGTTGATGATGATGATAGAGACTGGGTTGAAGTTGAAGAAAATCAAGCAAGTTAAATATTTTGAAATCATCACCATCCTAGGGAGATATATAAACAATGCTGAGAGCATTCTACCTAAGACTACTATAAATGATAAAGATGATGATAAGGATGATGATGAGAAAAAGAAAGTTGGACACAAATCTTTTGGCTCAAATCCAAGTCAATTTAGAAAAAGCAGTGGGATGCATAAGGATGCAAAAAGTAGCAAGGATGTCAAGATAGGGAGTGATAATGGTGATGAAAAGAAAGGGAGGAATAAGGATGGAGAGAAGAAGGGGAGTGTTAAAGATGGGAAAGACACAAAGAAGACACATGTAAACCATAAATCTCAAACTCAAAAATCCTTAAACGAAATATCTAGCCAATCAAAACTCCAACTACTCAAACCTTTAAACCTAAACATTTTTACAAACTCACGGCCAACTCTTTGTTGGATTTATATCGCAGCGGAGGCATGGTAAAACACTTTTTACACATATAAAATCCAAATAAAAGCATATAAATCGTGATTAAAACATATAAATCGATTACTAACCTTTAATAGCGATCCAAAAGCAACGATCGGAGATCCTTAGCAGCTGCTCCTCAAACGTGAAGCACTCCACCGGTATCCACCAAGAAAACGACGTTAAGGAGGAGGAGGAGGTGGAGAGAATTAGGTTTTTCTAAAATTCTTGGGTTGGAATAAAAACAGGGTTTATAATAGTATATTTATAGGCAAAATTTTCAACTGAAATTTTCCCACAAAATATTATTATTATTAACCCATTTATTATTCTCATTAATAATTAAAACACCTTTTAATTATTAATCCTTTTTCTAAACACTTTAGAAATAATTCTCTCTCTTGATTTAATTTCCAAAAATTAAATTCTTAATTAATAATATTAAGAACTTTTCTTAATTAATTTATAATTAATTAAATCTCATTTAATCAATTATTAAATTTGCCAATTAATTATTTATTTCATAAATAAATAATTATCAGCCATTATTAATTAATTTCTCCACCATTAAATCATTCTCTTTTTATGGTGTGACCCTGTAGGTTCAATATTAAGCCGGTAGTAGAAATAAATAATAATAAAACTATTTTATCATTATTCATATAAATTCTATAATTTATTAAATATGATTAATTAATTAATCATATTTATTCTACATCGTGAGGGATACTTCTCAGCATATCGCGACTATCCGGATAATACGAATTCACTGCTTAGAATACCAAGAACCTATTCAGTGAATAGTTACCGTACAATAAACTCCTTCTACCCTACAATGTCCTGATTAAATACAAGGCATGGATCTCGTGTCAAGCCTATCTAATTTAATCACTTGCTTACCATTTACTATGCTTAGTTATATGCAAATTAGAAACTCCTTTCTAATTACATTCACTCTGGCCAGAGATTCCTGAACTAGCATAAGTGGATCAGCCTTGAACATTCTCTTCCTTCACTGGAAGGGGTAGATCCTTTATTGATCATACACTATCTTCGTGTACAAATTCCTATACCCAGTAGAGCCCTAATAATTGTCTCTGGAGACTAAGAACTAAACCAAAGCATAGTTCAGTGTACACAAGATGACTATGATGACCTCAAGTCTAAGAATACTTGTACAACTATCACTATGTGAACAACTGCTGACACGTGAGTGAACTTCATCAGTTGTTCAGCTGTGCGAGTCATGTTCAGTGAACTTTTCTATAATAAGCACCTACATACTAGCTATAGTGTCACCACACAAATGTCTATGAGAACAGACATCCTTCATAATGAAGCAAGCATAGTATGTACCGATCTTTATGGATTATTAATTACCAGTTAGTAATCCTATGACCAGGAACTATTTAAGTTTAGAGTTATCATCTTTTAGGTCTCACTATTATGATCTCATCATAATCCATAAAAGCTTTACTCTAAACTATGGTATATCTTATTTAAACACTTAAATAGATAGAGCCCGTAATAAAAACAAAACAAGTCTTTTATTAATATCAATGAAATCAAAATAGATTACATAAAAGTTATTCCTAAATCCTAATACATGATTGGACTTAGGACATATTCCTTTCAATCTCTCACTTGTACTAAAGCCAATCACTCTGGTATCTAATACCCATCTTGTCTTTATGACGATCAAAGTGACTTTCATAAAGTAGCTTTGTGAGTGGGTTTGATATGTTGTTATGTGTGTCAACTCTAATTCAATACAACACAAGAAATGTTATCGCGCTCCCACTAACCCTTTTTGTAGACACATGGTTCATCTACGTTTTTCATAAAATCAAACTCTTTGATTGTCTCATCAAAATGGATGTTCCATCTACGAGAAGCTTGCTTTAAACCACATATGGTTCGCAGCAGCTTACACACTAGGTTTTCATTTCTCTTGGAAAGAAAACCATCTGGCTAATTGCCAGATCTCATAGTCGTAGTAAGCAGCAATCGCAAGCAAAATCCGAACTGATTTTAACAGGGCTACAGGTAAAAGGTTTCATCAAAGTCAATCCATTGCCTTTGTTTGAATCCTTTTGCCAAAAGCCTGGCCTTAAAGGTCTCCACCTGGCCATCTGCTTTAATCATTCTTTTGTATCCCGTATACATAGATTTCATTCCGGATTTTATGGCACTATGCAATTTCTCTGAGTCAACACTACTCATAGCCTCATTATAGGTCACAGGGTCGTCATCATCAATGATCGACAACTCATTGTCATTCTCAATGACAAGGCCATATTACCTCTCAGGTTGGCGAGACACTCTCCCTGACCTACGAATGGGTTGTTCCACAGAAGGTTGTTCAGTCAGAACAGGTGTTTCCACTTGATCCGTAGTAGTTTGTGCTTCTTGAACTTCATCAAGTTTAATTTTGCTCCCACTGTTTCCTTCAAGGATAAACTCCTTTTCCAAAAAGGTAGCATGTCTGGAGACAAACACCCGATGATCGGTGTAAAAGTAATACCCTAAAGTCTCTTTAGGATATCCCACAAAACTACATTTTATGGATCGATATTCCAGCTTATCTGGGTCAACTTACTTGACATAAGCTGGACATCCCCAAATCTTAACGTGTTTAAGACTCGGTTTCCTTTCTTTCCATATCTCATACAGAGTTTGAGGAACAGATTTGGAAGGCACCTTATTCAGTAAATATGCTGAGGTTTCCAATGCATAACCTCATAGGAATACTGGAAGATTTGCATAGCTCATCATGGACCGAACTATGTCTAACAAAGTTCGATTTCTCCTTTCAGATACCAATCTGGAGGCGTCCACTGGGAGACTATACCATTTACTTTGAGATAATCCAGAAACTCTCCATTCAAGTATTCACCACCTCGATCTAATCGAAGAATTATAATACTATGTTTGGTTTGTTTCTCCACTTCATACTTATACTCTTTGAACTTTTCAAAGGCTTCAGACTTGTGTTTCATCAAACACATATCTGAATCTAGATCTATTATCCATGAAAGTAATGAAGTATGAAAATCCACCCATAGCTTGTGTAGACATTGGTCCACATACATCTGTGTGTACCATTCCTAGAAAATTTGCAGTCCTCTCTCCATGTCTACTAAATGGAGACTGCAGTGCCACAATGAAGTGAGATTTTCATCATCCCTTTTCTTTTATTAGTTTGTTCAATCTGAAGTAAATTATGTCACATTTATACAGACCATTATTTAAAGTACCACGTCCATAAAGAATATTATCTCTAAGAATAGAACATTCATTTTTCTCAATAATAAATGAAAATCCAGCCAAGTCTAACATGGGAATAGAAATAATATTCCTCACAATATAGGGAACAAAATAACAATTATTTAAAACAATAGTCTTTCCCGTAGGCATATGTAAATGAAATGATTCTACATCTTTAGCAGCAATTCTTGCTCCATTTCCTATCAGTAGAATCACCTCATCTTCCTCAAGAGTCCTACTTCTCCTTAGTCCCTGCAACAAATTGCAGATATGAGAACCACAGGCGGTATCTAATACCCAAGTAAAAATTTGATTTAATGACATATTCACTTCTATCATGAACATACCTGAATCAGAAGCGGTAGTCTCACTACCCTTCATCTTTTTTAATTCTGCAAGGTAAACCTTGCAGTTCCTCTTCCAGTGCCCCACCTTGTTACAGTGAAAGCAAACAACTTTGCTCTTGGGGTCTTCAGCTTTTGGTGGAACCGGCATTTTCTCACCTACTTTCTTCTTCTTGGAAGGGTTCCTCTTCCTTTTCTTAGGATTGGAACCTTCACCAATTAGAAGAACAGAACTCTTCTTAGGGGGGAAATTCGATTCCGCAGTCTTCAACATGGTGTGGAGTTCAGGCAGGCTGACATCCAACTTATTCATGTGAAAGTTCATAACAAACTGCGAGAACGAACTCGGAAGCGATTGCAAGACCAAGTCTTGGCTCAACTCCCCATCCATGACAAAACCAAGTTGTCCAAGACGTTCAATCAAATTGATCATCTTAAGTACATGGCCATTCACAGATGATCCCTCAGACATCCTACAACCGAACAGCTCCTTCGATATCTCATATCGAGCTGTCCTCCCTGCCACATCATACAACTCTTGTAGATGCATGAGGATAGTGTGAGCATCCATATGCTCATGTTGCTTTTGTAGCTCAATGTTCATGGAAGCTAGCATGATACATTGAGCAACATTTGCATCATCTACCCACTTACGATACACAACATGTTCATCATTATGTGCATCACTAGCAGGTTCAGTAGGCTTAGGTGAGTCAATCACGTATTCCAGCTTCTCAATCCTGAGAACAATTCTCAAGTTTCGAAGCCAGTCAGCATAATTAGGACCAGTCAACTTGTAAGCATCCAGTATGCTCCTGACTGATAGTGCAGAAGACATAATGTATATTGTAAATTTGTATATGATAAACACATAACAATACTTAGCAAATATTCGATTTCATTTTAAAACACTATATGAATCGGGTCTTTATTCATAAGTGGCTCCCACTAGTTTATCTAATTTATTCAACCCCCTACGTGAAAAATTAAGCATTCATAATGCTAGTGGGAATAGGGATCCTACATTCCATTACACAACCCCGGCTGTAGCACGAACCGCCATGTAATGTTCAATAGGCAGACAACTCTTGTCAATTATATCTTATATTATTCCCTAATCAAACTTTAGCCTCTTGAATACTTGAGTCACGGCTGTGGCACGACAAACTCAATATTCTAAGTCAAGTCTAACCCAACATTCCGTACAATTGAATCAGTCTTCAACGGCCCACGGCTGTGGGACGTACCGACCTTTAGATTCTAATTCAATGTACACATCTCTATGTAATAGACAAGTATTTCTTATTTCAAAATCAAAGCCCTCGGCTGTAGCACGAACCGACAATGATTCAAAAATAAGAACTACTTTTCTATCATGTTGGAAGGCTATGACCGACGCAAGCCCGTTGTGTCATTGGCCAATTACTACTTGATATTATTTAATTTTAGAGGGATTATATTACGTTACAATCATAATCATATTATAAAGAGATTCTTCCTTTTAAATTAAATATTTCAAATCAATAATCGATAATCAGATGATTCCCAGATCGGGTGGAGCATTGTCAAGAGGCGTCACTTAATAACCCTTTCTTACAGATAGAAATCTGTTATTGACAGAATCATCCTTTCTCTCATATCGAAAATTCATATTCAATTACGTGTTTCATAAACACAAGAATCTCATGATTGTATTCATAATATTATTATTAAGGTTATGAAACAATTTCACTATACTAGGTTGTCTAACAAACGCCTTATGTTCATTTAAGTTCACCTAAATCTATCATCGCATGATAAACTAAGCATATATCACATATATCAACATGAATAAACATCAAGGTAGGCATGTTACATCATCTAGCATATTGGTCTAAGCATTATACATCACTATGTATCACATGAAGCATTTAAAAGCTATTAAAACAGTCAAAAATAGCTTTAAAACACTTCTGTTAGCTATAAACAGTTCGAAACAATTTCATAAAATATCATATAATATACCATTAGAAACGTCTCGAAAAGACGAATCCAACGGCACCAAAAACACCCAATTCTGAGCTGGCACGCACCCTCACGCACCGAAACAAGGTCCCCCACGCGCGGCCACGCGCACACGCGCTGTCAGGCGCGTGTCAGAACACCGACCACGCGCGTAACGCGCCCCACGCGCTTCACGCGCCTACGACCCTACGCTGATGTCAGCATGACGTCATCTAATGACGTTAGCATGATGTCAGCACGTTGACCTGCGCGTGTCTGCCACGCGCCGCGCGTGGTACACGGGCGCGTGTACCCCACGCGCGCACTGCAAACGCGCGGTCCTTCGCCCTTCTTGCGATTCGCCGCCGCCTGACATCTTTTCTCGAACGCCGTGCCTGTCTTTTCTTTCTTTCCGTGCATCACACAAACAACAGCAGACAAACAGCAGCAGATGCATAATATATATATACTTACAATTTATATATATATATATATATGATTATTTAATTACGAATTTAATAGCAAGAACTTTAAAAATTCATAATAAAAAATCTATACATCATAAAAATATAAGAAAAATACCCAGACGATCTACAATACTTGTAGAACCCAGATCAACATTCAAAATTATTCTGAGAAACGATTTCTCATCAGACATAATTAATCCATAATATAACTTGTAAAAATCATAATTAATTCATACAAGCACATAAAATTCTGAAATTTTTACCACAGATCTATATGCATACAACCTATGCTTTGATACCATTGTTGGATTTAGATCACAGTGGAGGCATGGTAAAACACTTTTTACACATATAAAATCCAAATAAAAGCATATAAATCGTGATTAAAACATATGAATCGATTACTAACCTTTAATAGCGATCCAAAAGCAATGATCGGAGATCCTTAGCAGCTGCTCCTCAAACGTGAAGCACTCCACCGGTATCCACCAAGAAAACGACGTTAAGGAGGAGGAGGAGGTGGAGAGAATTAGGTTTTTCTAAAATTCTTGGGTTGGAATAAAAATAGGGTTTATAATAGTATATTTATAGGCAAAATTTTCAGCTGAAATTTTCCCATAAAATATTATTATTATTAACCCATTTATTATTCTCATTAATAATTAAAACACCTTTTAATTATTAATCCTTTTTCTAAACACTTTAGAAATAATTCTCTCTCTTGATTTAATTTCCAAAAATTAAATTCTTAATTAATAATATTAAGAACTTTTCTTAATTAATTTATAATCAATTAAATCTCATTTAATCAATTATTAAATTTGCCAATTAATTATTTATTTCAATAAATAATTATCAGCCATTATTAATTAATTCCTCCACCATTAAATCATTCTCTTTTTATGGTGTGATCCTGTAGGTTCAATATTAAGCCGGTAGTAGAAATAAATAATAATAAAACTATTTTATCATTATTTATATAAATTTTCTAATTTATTAAATATGATTAATTAATTAATCATATTTATTCTACATCGTGAGGGATACTTCTCAGCATATCGCGACTATCCGGATAATACGAATTCACTGCTTAGAATACCAAGAACCTATTCAGTGAATAGTTACCGTACAATAAACTCCTTCTACCCTACAATGTCCTGATTAAATACAAGGCATGGATCTCGTGTCAAGCCTATCTAATTTAATCACTTGCTTACCATTTATTATGCTTAGTTCTATGCAAATTAGAAACTCCTTTCTAATTCCATTCACTCTGGCCAGAGATTCCTGAACTAGCATAAGTGGATCAGCCTTGAACATTCTCTTCCTTCACTGGAAGGGGTAGATCCTTTATTGATCATACACTATCTTCGTGTACAAATTCCTATACCCAGTAGAGCCCTAATAATTGTCTCTGGAGACTAAGAACTAAACCAAAGCATAGTTCAGTGTACACAAGATGACTATGATGACCTTAAGTCTAAGGATACTTGTACAACTATCACTATGTGAACAACTGCTGACACGTGAGTGAACTCCATCAGTTGTTCAGCTGTGCGAGTCATGTTCAGTGAACTTTTCTATAATAAGCACCTACATACTAGCTATAGTGTCACCACACAAATGTCTATGAGAACAGACATCCTTCATAATGAAGCAAGCATAGTATGTACCGATCTTTACGGATTATTAATTACCAGTTAGTAATCCTATGACCAGGAACTATTTAAGTTTAGAGTTATCATCTTTTAGGTCTCACTATTATGATCTCATTATAATCCATAAAAGCTTTACTCTAAACTATGGTATATCTTATTTAAACACTTAAATAGATAGAGCCCGTAATAAAAACAAAACAAGTCTTTTATTAATATCAATGAAATCAAAATAGATTACATAAAAGTTATTCCTAAATCCTAATACATGATTGGACTTAGGACATATTCCTTTCACTCTCTACTCAAAACACCTATCCTGACCAATCAAACCACATTAAAGACGCTAGTCAAACCTCCATCATTTAAGTGACCATTCAAAACACACTTCAAGTATGTGGGAAGAAAACCAAAGAAAAATAAAGTTGAAATGGGAGCATTGTGGGCCTGCTTTAATTAAGATGATTTTCTACTAATCTCAGAAGATGACTACAATAATCAACAAGATGAACTCATATGTAGAGTCACCATGAATACTCTGGAAAAGGTAATAATCTACTTCAAGAATGGCTCTTTCAACATATTCAAGAAAGAAATAATGGAGAACTTCTCAACAGTGGAGCTTGAAAGGGTGATAAGTTTGATGACTGAGAATGATAAATTCACAAGAATGAGGAAGGTTCAACTAGCTGAAATATTGGTAAACAGAAATGAAAGAAGGGCACGTAAGAAGGTGGAAACGGAAGAGAGAGCTATCAGGAAGGCTGAGGAGTTAGACAGATTGGAAAAAAAAGATCAAATGAACTCAAGGCTAGAGGATTACGCAGGGTTCTGAAAATGGTGTGTTCCTGAACATTAGAACTCACATACTATCAAGGTACAGAGTTGAGCATTTTGGCAGTTACCCACCAGAAGAATAGTTGAAGCTTGTGGAAACATTAAGAGGAACTGAGATCATTGAAGAACTTGAATGTCTTGTTAGGCTAAAGGACTTGATTAGATCTCAGTCAGGATATGAAAACTACAGTTAGTTTTGTAACTCAATTTTCTTTGTAACAACTAGATGACATTTATGTATAAAAGAATGCACTTTGCATATCTGTGTTGTTTTTCATTTTTAGCTTAAGATTAGTCTTGTTATCAAGCATGAATTTGTGATTTGTGATCTTCTCACAAATTGAGGGAGATTGTTGTGCAAGACATGCCTTAATATAGCAAGACTAGGTCATATTGAGAATCCTAAGATTTAGTTGACTTGTAATTCTTATGTGATCTGTAATGGTATTCTTTGAGTATGTAAGAATGTTGAAGAAGACTAGACTGAAGTATTTTTCAGTAAAGAGCCAACAAGCCAGGAATAAATCTCTGAAGAAGATCAAGCCTGATCATGCCTCGAAATGAAGATATATAGCTTGGTGAAGAATAATATTATAAATTGAAAAATATTCTAAGTCAAATGTTGATTAGTCACAGATCAAGGAATGTCGAGAAGTATATCGAGAACTACTCAAGCTTATCGAGAAGTCAATTTGACCTGTAGAGAAGTCATTTCTCTTGTAGAAAAGTCATCTCACTTATAGAGAAATCACTTTACATATAGAGAAGTCAAAAGACATGTAGAGAAGTGAAGATGTCAATAAGTTAAAACGCATGTAGAGATATGGAGATATCGACAAGTAATTTACATATGTAGAGAAATGGAGACATGTTGAGCAAGATTGAAGTTGTTTGAATAACTCAACAATGTTGATTTGAATAACTCAACATAGAACAAAGGACTTGCATATATTCTATGTTACACTAGAATCAGTACAGATTGATTATTGGGTATATACATGATGATCTTGGTAGCTTTAGCGAAGAAGACGTCAACATAATTCCGTATGAAGTTCATTAAGATGTTCAGGAAACAGAGGAATAAGATTAAAGTCATTTGAAGCAGTTATTAGGATTAGTGTGAAGACCTAAAGAATTCCAAGTGAAGTTGGTTATATATGGTAGAAGACTTAACAATGTTATGGAAAGATTATAGTACGAAGACCTGAGAGTGGAACTAGTCACCTGTGAAACAGACCATTGCACTAGGTGTCAGTGATCTGTGAAGGGGAAACTAAGTAATATAGTTAGAAGTATTGTTAAGTGAGGATTCATATCTGAAAATGAAAGTTATATGGTTTATACGAAGTCTCGGAGAGAAGACATGAAGACGGGATAATTTAAGAGTTAAAGTGCTCTATAGATACTAAGTCAAAGTGATCACTGTGTTGTAGTAGAAGTCACCAAGGCTACTTTATTACCTAGTAGGAGCAAGCATCTTAAAGTATGGCTCAAAAACTAAGTACTAAAAGTGGTCTTGACCTAGTAGAAGCAACATGGAAGAAATGAGATCAGAAATGAGATCAGAAACTAACTCAAAAATGTTATATCATGAAGATTTCAGATTACTAGTCAACAAACCACTTTATCATTAAAATGAAAAGTCTACAAATACAGTTTGAAGAGTGCAAGATCAAGGGCCAAGATGAACTAGACAAAGGAGTGTATCAGACCTGAAAGATTGTATGCGGATATGCAGCACTTGAAATAGAAATAGACAAAAGGGTTTTAGAAATTATGTTGGTCTATTTTAGTGCAATCTATGTAAATTGTGCATGTTGTTCTATAAAACATGTCACGGAGCCTTTGTTTCAGTTGTAACCAAACAATCCAGTTTTTCTTTTATTCTCTCAAGAAGTATCTGAGTTCTTCAATATTCAAGGATCCAGATTTGTAGCACAACTTATTTTATTTTTAATAAAATATCAAGTGAGTTTTGATAATTACTTCTCTTTATTTTATAGTTAGTTAATTATCACTGCAAATACTCTTAGTTGTTAAGTTTAAAAAAGACTAAACACTTAACTTGATTTCTTGATAACAAATCATAAAATTATTAAGTAAAAATCAAGAAACACACATTCACCCACCTTCGTGTGCATTTCATACCTAACAGATTGTTCGTGAGTAAATTCATGTTTGCCTTGTTTAGTAAAGAATCGATCCTAAAAATCATTTTCCATTCAGTAATAAAACTCGGCTCAGCTTATTTTAAAATAAAACTAAGCTCGACTAATTCCGACAAAACTTGACTTGGCTCTTTTCCCACTCTACTTTTAATGCGTTAAGATTTTCTAAGCACGGTAAAAAAGAATTATATATCCCCAACTCTAGACGTGGTTTAAGCACTACTGACAGTTTTGTCATTGCTTTGTCATCTGATGATGCCGTAGTTTCTTACGGCTTCTCCAGACATGAAAACTAATGGAGTATTTACTGCTGAATTATTTTCTCAATGGCTAAATTGAATTTTTTTTACACTAACATATGTTCTAAGAAATTCAGAGATGAAACAGATATCCATCCAATCGTGCATGGCCCAACTCAATTGGAAACGAAAAATGAAAAGATTAGTACCTCTGGTCCTATTCAATAGTATATGGTTTGTTTTCAATGCTCGATATAAGATGAATATGAAGTATATTTTTATAATTTATTTTTAAATTTTTCTTCTTTTTGTTAAAATTCAAACATCAAATTTTTATTCAGAAGAAAATTAAAAACTATTTACGAAAGGGGACGGTGTACTTGAAAGGAATTATCCAAATTTGGAATAGAATAATGAAGCAATAAAGTGCATACCTGCGGAATACGACGGTCAAATATTCTTGTTTGCCAAGTAAAATTTTAAACTGTCGCTATGGCGGTATGGCGTATAAATAGGAGTCTCTCAAAGCTTTTAAATCACAAATCCAATAGAAAGCTCTCAATCAAATTATCGAAGGATGAAGAGGGAGGGTCGCCAGCACGGCCTGGTACGTAGCTTTTGTATCATTCCGTCGCCATTGAACCCGAATCACCATCCAAGAGTCATTAACAAGCTCGATTCACCCCCAACAGCCGGACTATTCACAAAGGTCACCTCAAAACCCACCAATCATTCCAAGTTTACAGGCAGGTGTGGCAAACCTAAGTGCTCCGATTGTCATGTCCAGCCGGCTTGTAAGTCCAAAGATAAGGCCAAGGGTTCGCAAAAGTTGAAGTCTACAACCGATGTTAGCACCGATTGTAAGTACATGTCTTGGCAAGTTAAGGATCAGACAACCAATGAGACCAAGAAAAGTTTCGAGTATTCAGCTACTCGTATTATTGATCTTCTAGCTAACAATTATGATGAGTATTCGGATTATTCTGATGATGAGCATTATGATGAAGATGTTGAGATTAGGAGTCATGAATATGATCACCAAGATTGGTTCTTTGTTCAAGATAATTATGTGACTGCAGTTTAGTTTGATGTGTTGAGATTGTACCCTTGCCTTTATTTTCTTTCCTGCCATATTTATCAATTAGTTGTTAATTTTTATATTCATTACTGATTACAATCCTTAGGACGTTTGGAGACATTGTTTCTTGATTTTATTTTTTAGGTTGTGTACACTTTTAATGCAGTAGAGACTCTAAGCTCGCAAAGGGGAATTATATCCCCAAATACATCCTCTAAATACTTGTAGTTTTTATTTATTTTTAAAACTCGGGAGCACGTCTACGAGTGAAAGTGAAAGTACTTTATTTATCTTACACTTTGCTTTCCTTCCTTTTTAAAAGCGGGGAGTAAGGGGTAAATACAGCTTTGTCATTGCTCAGCAACTCCTGATTCTTTAGAATTTTATGTATTATTCTGTCCAAATCAACAAATTATTAACCAAATAGCCATAGACAGCCGAGAAGACGATTAGTAATAGCATTAGACCATATGATTACAAAAGGGCTCTCTGATTTTTATTTAGCAACCCTCTGTTATTCTATTCAGCAACATCCAGTACTTGATTGCAATCCCTACAGCTTGTACACACCAACGTAAGGAGTTGATGTTGATCCCACATATAATTTCCCAGCTTTCTCTTCAACACCAGTTACAAACTGTTCCGAGTATTTACTACTCAGATCTACTGTATGTAGATCTTTTCCAGTATGATCCATTTTAATACACATAGGTGAAGTGGTCTTTTTATCGCCGTTCATCTGGTTCATTGTTAACCAAAAATCACCCTCCGGAGTGGCCTTGAGTCCTGTTGGGAACCCGTCCAGTGTCCTAAAATGTTCCGATGTGCCTGCTTTTGGACCTTTTGTCCAATATTTTTTGACAGTTTTCCCCATTAGTTCAGTAACAAGGACGAATGATCCGTCTTTGCTAGGTACGCATCCAGCAGCGCCATTTAGGTTATCTGCCAACACTTTTGTTTGCTTTGTGTTTGTGTCATATGTCATAAGCCGTCCCGTTGAATCCACTGTATTATTAGTAAGTGAGGAATAAAAATTTCTGCATTAAAATACTGCATTAGTCAGCGCTTTCAAGATTTTTAAGAAAAATAAAATCAGCACAACTACAAAATTAGTGTTGCTGGAGGACTATAAAATCCTAGGTATTGCCAAATTAAAGAGTAAATGTGGAAATATTAGGGTAAAATAGTTATCTACGCTCTAGCTAGTATATGTTTGTAGGTTAACTTAATATGAGAAATAATAACTAGAACATACTTTAAGTTGTATTTTCGACTATAATCCGTGAAGTATAGTTCGCCATTGGAGCCTCCTGTAGAAACAGAGCTTGGAAAGGAAAGTGGAGAGCCACCTACAGAGGAGCACACTGGCTGAGCCACACCTCCGCCACCACTTTTTACACGCTGAAGTCCGTATATAGCATCAACGTAGTACATGTCTCCCGATTTCTGGTCGAACGACAATCCCATAGGCCTGCCACATGCAGTCGGCGCCTTAGTTAAGTCTACCGCGTCACAACTCTTCCTTGACCTGCACAGACAGAACTGAACAGTAAGCTAAAAGCCTACTATTGTACGTAGATGTTAAGGTTCGAGCGTTCAGCATGTGCTTCACTATCATCGTTAAAAATGTTATATCTGGTTTGAATAATTAATTTAGACCCAAAAAACTTGATGTACATAAAATGGAACTGTAAAAGATATATACCTATGCGAGTTACCAACACAATACTCTTTGAATTGAGTGGTATCAGCATCATATTTGAAAATCCTACCATCACCTGCACCAACGTAAGGTCCTTCGCCCTTATGGTCAAATGTAATAGACGACGGACCATAGCATCCTGCAGGTAGATGGAGCTGGGAGAATGTTGCATCTAAAGTATGATTAGCACAGGACTTGGCCTGGGGGAGAGAGTGTAGAATCACAAAAGCCAAGAGCAACACATGAAAGTAAACTGGCTGGGAAACATTTGAGGCCATTTTTGTAAGTAGCTAGGTTGTTCAAAACAATAACATCTGATCACTATTTAAGGGAACTAAACTTACCCTTTAACTGCAGTAAAAAAATTTACCCTCTACAGAACAAATGAGAGAAAATATGAGCCATAATTTAACCTAATTTGACTTCTGTTGGAGCTCAATAAATTTGACTTGAGAGGATTGAGACAATAAATAAAATATTAGAAAAATCTTGGCCACTACTTGGGATTTTATATTCACTTATTTACAAAATATTTTGACACATTTAGACAAATTTACAATTTTAATAGACGCATAAAATACATGAAAAATATAAAAATTGAGTTTCACTCAATCTAAAGATTTGAGTCTCTCTAAAGTGCTGGATAACGTGCTTCTTAGAATATGATTCAAAACAAATCATAGTTCATGTTGACTGTGTGAAATCTTAATGTATGTTCTTGAAAAAAAACTGCAATTATTACGGTTTGGAAGAAATTTTGTCTAAGTTTAGAATGTCCTAGATCTTATTTAGTTTGTAATTGATGGCATGCTAAGTTTCCTAATCCAACATGTCTTAATTCTAATATATGGGTAGTGTATAAAAAAATTCAGCTACTACTGGTATATAATCCTGCTAAGCTATACAGTTTCTTGTATTTTATACAGATTTTCAGAACTTTTGTTCCCCTGGGTTTTTTGGGGTGGCCCTAAATATGACTTAAGAGTAAAAAAAAATCTAAAATGTTATTTTCGCAAAAAATGGCCCAAAATATCACCTCCTCAAGATATTATATTATACTAATTTGTAACCCGTGCGAAGCATGGGCCCGTAATTAAAAATAATAGTATCACATTATTATTTGCATAAAACTGAAACTCATAATACGTATAAAATACATATTTAAATATAATCCCAAAATATCACCTCCTCAAGATATTATATTATACTAATTTGTAACCCGTGCGAAGCATGGGCCCGTAATTAAAAATAATAGTATCACATTATTATTTGCATAAAACTGAAACTCATAATACGTATAAAATATATATTTAAATATAATATATAAAATACTTTTAAAATATGTAGTTAAAAAAATCGAATTTAAGTGTAACTCTAAAATTTCACCGTAAAGTTTTAGTTATGCCTAATTATTTACTTATATAAATCTGATATGTTAACTTAGTAATACGATTATTTTAAAGTAAACCGACGCTTAGATTTCATCAACAAATAAAAATTTAAGAAAAATAAAATTTACAAAGAGTAAAAGTTAATTTTTGTCGGTTGAGATTTTATTACATAAAATTTTAAAAATAGTTGTATAATTTTCTAGTGAGTACCAAGATTTGGCACCCAAACATGGTTTCTCTTATTAGTATATATAGTTGATAACTCGTGCGAAACACGAGACCGAGACTAAAAATATCGAATTAATATTTGTAGAAAATTTTTCATAATCCGTGCAAAACACAAATTAAAATCAATAATTGATATCAAATATTAAATTGGTACTTGTAAAAAATAGTTATGTAGTTAAAAAAAATCGAATCAGTTATGAAATTTTCCACTATAATATAAAATTTACAGAGAATAAAAGTCAATTCGTGTTAATAGTTTACTTTGTAGTTAGTAGTTTTTCAAAATAAAAGTAAATATATGTTATTTTACTTAATTTAACGTAACTTAATAAATTTTTAATATAATTTATAAATAAATAAAGTTTACAGAGAATATAAGTCAATTCGTGTTAGTAGTTTGTAGTTTTTCTTAAAATAAAAATAAATATAAGCTATTTTACTTAATTTAACGTAACTTAATAAATTTTTAATATAATTTCTAAATCGTTTAAAAATATTTTTATTTTATAAATTAAAAAGACGATTGGATGAACACCAATTACTAAAAAGAAAATAAAATTTACAAAGAATAGAAGTCGAGTTGTGTTAAAAACAAAGTTGATATATAGTAGAAGTCGACTTATGTCAGGTAAGTACCAAAATTTGGTAATTTGGTAATTTGGTACTTTTAGCACCAAATTATACATGGTTTCGCTTATTAATAAAGAGTATAGATAGTGTAGTGTTAGGCTTTTTTTTAACATACAAAACGCAAGTTGTAAAATAGTTATAGTTATTGTTATAATTTGGCACCAAAAAGTATTTTTGATGCTAAAATAAAACTTCAACTCCAATGCTAGATACATTTTGAAACCAAATATTTCCTAATTTACCTAACTTTTGTCATATTCCCTATTTTATTTTATCTTTATCGTAGATAACCCGCAGCCGCTAGCCTTCGGTTACGCACTGGATAAACCCTACGGGCTCACACGTGAATCAAGGTAAATCGCATTTAAGTGGCATTTGTAGTAGTTTGATGATGTGGTTAGATACATAAATGCATTCTTGGTTTCAAATTTAGAACCAAGGATGCATATATACATATTTGCATCCAAGTATACAACTCCTTTGGAGTTGAAATTTTTGGCATTTGGTTTTTATAGAAATGGCACCAATTAGAGCAAGTGGTGCTAAAGTGGGTGCTATTGCTATAATATAGCACTCACACAAAAAAATCAATTCCAGTGGGATGCTATACTTGGTGCTAAAATAGCAAAGTGTTATACTTAGTTCTAAATATAGAATCATGTATAGATGATGGTTCTATAATTGACACATAATGCATTAATAAAGTAATAATGACAAGTATAGTTGTGTATTTTATGATTATATAATTTGAAATAAAGCTTTATTCGGATTTTTTGGTGTTATTTTGGTGTTATTTTGCATCTATCATTGGACCATAAGTTCTATTTTAGCATAAAAATCACTTTTTGGTTTCAAATTATAGCAATAACTACATATATTTTAACATCACCATTGGACTTGTTAGTAATGTTTTGGCACCAAATACTACATTATGTAGCTTATTGGCCCCAAAACGCTACTTCATCTAGCGTTTTACACATATAACTTTAAAAAAAAAAAATTAACCTCAAATAAAAAAATGTTAATTCCTAAGATTATAAAATTTTATTTAAATTGTTTCTAAAATCCAAAGGGGATTGATGAAACCTAAAATCTTAAAAAATATTAAATTAGAGTACACCCTTAAATTTTAAAATTGTTTAATTTAAAAATTACATTTTTTGTTTCTACAGTTTAGCTAAAATTAGGGTTTAGGGCCTCTAAACCCTAAATCCTATTATATTTAATAAAAAAAATCAATATTTCTAAAACTCAAAAAGGGATTAGTGAACTCTAAATATTAAAAATTATTAAATCATGATATAATCTTAAAATTTAAAAATATCAAATAGAAAAAAATATCCAAAATGTAACATTAATTGATGTTTCCGGGTTACTAAATAATAACCGCTAGAATAGTAGTACAAAATAAGAAAAAAAAATAGAGGACACAAAAAGTGACATGAAGTCACGTTGCCATATTAAAATAAACTAGCATAATAACCCGTGCGAGGCACGGGTCATTTTCTAGAATTTTTTGTACACCATACAATTATATTAGTAAAACTTTTGATCATTTTCTTATTGATAAATATTGTATAACATCTAAAACGTATCAAATACAAGTTGAGTATCTACCAGTGTGTATGATTTTCATGTAAAATATTAATAACGTTCATAATATTTTTAATATATTTCATTAATCATAATACATATTTTCTTGGTTGTGTCGTGTAATTTATATTTACCAAATGAATACAAGCAGTAGTCACTGTACGTGTAAAAGGAAAAGATTGAAGTTAATCCATCAAATATTGTCAATATGTTTATAAAAAGAAACTAAAAATTAACATATATATATTGCAGAGTCGAGTAAATTTTTTGAGTTTTGGTCAAATAAACCCGGAGTAATGAGATATTTTATTACTAAAATCATTACTAATTTACAATTACCTTACTTAATTTAAAATGATTAGTAATGCATAATTAAAGTGATCAAGACCTGTAATAGTAATATTCAACAAAGTAGAATTTACAATACAATTAATATAAATTTATTTTTAATGAAAATGTTTTTTTTAATTCAACGTTTATGTTGATTTAATATCATTGTTAATGTCTTAATTCATTAACTAAAGTTGATATCGGTCGTGTACTTAGCTTTTAATCCTCTCTATAATACAAAGTTAATTTTATAAGATGCCAGATAATTGTCAACTCATAAATTAAAATTGGCATAATCTATTTAGTTTTTAACACATTGGAAAAAAAATTAAATTTAATTGATCATTCTTATTTTCAGAAGATAAAAGACTTTTGTTATTTTCTTCTAGTATATATATCAATAACTCTGAAATACACCATTAAAATTGAATCTTTTAATATTGGTAAAGATAAAGTCACATGTGTGTGTATGTAAATTATTATTTATTATATTTTCGAGTAAATTATATTTTTTTTAGTAAGAAATTAATTCAATAAATAAAAGCCATACGGCATATACAAAGATAGTCGCGTCGAACAAATATAAAACAGAAACAATAACTGATCAATCCATCTATTTTGGACAAAAAATCACGCCATTTATTGAAGATGATATATTTACATGTACCCGCTTCATCACATCCAGTTGAAACTAATCCCGTTTGAGTTATCGACCTTAATTGCAATCCCATCGAAACTTTTATCATTAAATCAAAAATCATACTGTCACAAATAAAGGAGAGAAATACCAAAACTCTCACCAAGAATAGACTATAACCAAATTGAAATTACGAAATAAAAGCAAGTCTTAGATCCACAAAACAAATCACAAAAACAAGAGAACCTAGATACCTTGAAAACGAAGAAGATAGAAAATCCGGATACTCCGATGATTTATGATCTAAGAATTATTTTGAAAAAAAACGATAGAAATTAAGATCTAATAATAAAGATAAAACAATGAAAGAAAATAAAGATAATGGGGCTTTTCACCGGAGTAAACCGGTGAAAGCCCCGGTGACGGCTATATTTTGAGAAAGAGAGAAGGAGACTAGAGAGAAAAAAAAAAAGAGTAGAGTTCGAGTAAATTATGTTGGTCTCGTTTATTTATATGTTAAATATCTTGGTCATGTATATATCTAATTGTTATTTAGTAAATTACTCGAATAACATGTATTTATGACTATTTAAGAATTATAATTATCTAATAAATAAATTATAATTATTTATATATCATACTCGGAGTAGCAATAATAATCAAACAATATCAATTTTTACTCAGCAAAGCATCAGTCATGGATGTGACATAAAAATAATTCATATATCGTAAAGACTAACTACTGATTTTCAGAAAAAAAATTTCAAGAATCTGAGATAAATTTGTACTAATATCATCATTCAAATTATTATTAAGTTTCTTTCATTTATGATTATAATATTTATTTTTATAGTAACTTGATAACATTGTATATTATTTTTCTAAAATTAAATATTTTCAATTTGATGATTTTTTTTAAATATTAATTGAATTTGTTAATCCTTTCAAAATATCGACTAATATTAATTTTTTTATTTAGATAGTATAACATGGATTAAATCAAATAGTACAATAAATTATAATTTTAACCCTTTTTCAAATAATTCAAAAGAGATGTACAATATATATATATATACAAGAAACTTGAAAAATTATACAAATTTAATATTTTGAAAAAAATATATTTAAAATTAGCAATAATAAATTTACAAAAAATATATTTAGTGTTGGAAAATATATGAGCTAAGTTATATTAAGTCCTTCTTTTTAGTTGAGTACGGGAGTACATATATGTTCTGCAAGTAAAATAGTATAATTTTTTTGTAAAATGTATTATACTGTGAATCATGTTCTACAAATATCACTATTTTAAAAAATATCTTGCAAATCTCATATATTTGACAAGTTGAACATTGCAGAACATATGATTTTATAAAACATGATAAGTTAGAAGAACATATGTATTCACGTTGTCAGTGGCGGAACCAGAGGGGGGCTAGGGGATGCTAGAGCCCCCCGACCTAAAAAACAGTAAAAAAATATGTTTTTTAGCTATAATTCTTTTGAGCCCCCGCTGAATTATTGATGTTAAAATTATTTTTTAACCCTTTCAGAATTATAATTTATAAATGTCATAGATGGACTTATGTTCACTGCTATAAAACTTGTTTACTAACCTTTTTATTTAACAGATTATTGATCTTATTTCCCAAGAGATGGATAATCGTTTTACAGAAGTAAACAGAGAGCTCCTACTTTGTATTGGCTCCTTGGATCCTAGGAATTCATTTTCAAGTTTCAATAACTCAAAACTTGTCCGTCTTGCACAATTTTATCCAGAAGATTTCTCTATACAAGACCTAGAATTGTTGCCAAATCAGTTAGACAATTTTATCTATAATGTGAGAACGGATAATGATTTATCTGGACTTCAAAGTATAGGAGATCTTTCTATCATGATGGTTAAGACACACAGACACATTGCTTATCCTTTAGTTTATCTTCTAGTTGAGTTAGTTCTGGTTTTACCTGTTGCCACTGTTACAATTGAGAGAGTTTTTTCTGCTATGAAAACAATCAAGACTTATCAGCGTAATAGGATGGGAGATGCGTGCCTGAATGATAGTATGATGATATATATTGGGAAAGCTATTTTTGCAAGTGTGGATAACAAAGCTATTTTACAACACTATCAAAATATGCAAAATCGCAGGATCCAACTATCATCCATCACTTCTTCTGAAAAGAATAGTACAACTAGATGAAGTTAAAGGTTAGTTGTATTTTTTTTAATATTGTATGTTTTTTCATAGTATGGATATTCTATAATTAAATATTTGAGCCCCCTAAATTTCAGTTCTGGTTCAGCCACTGCACGTTGTAGAACACGTAAATATTCAACTTGCTGAAAATTAATGATATAACATCATAACACACATTTATATCATGTAGTTTATTATTTTAGTTATTAAATTATTAGAAACATAAAACCTAAACCATTAGATTGGATTGTAATATAAAATTAGGATTTTGGACTCCAGAACTCCACAAAAAAATAGGGACTTTATGTATATGATTACTTATAATAACCATTTCAAATTGAATAATATAAAATTAAAGATTTATCTCACAAATATTTGAATATAAATATATCTTTTATTAAATAATGTAATAAATAAACTATTTTTCTATGAATAAGCATCAAATGTCTTACCATTTTTTAAATAACTAGTTAATGAAAATTATTAATTTTAATTTATAGTTGTAGTTTAATTTTTTCTAAAGAGAATGAAAAAAATAGGATTTTAGGAGCACCTTTTTATAAATTTACCATCATTGAATAATATTTTAAACCTAATTTTTTTAAAGTGAAACATTAATAAATAAATCGATTTAGAATATCTTCGTAGTTTTAATGGAGCTTGTGACATCTCATACCAAATTTTGAATATATTTAAATATTCGGTCAAGTTCCTGATGTAATAATGTAAAATCAGTCAGTTAATAATTTTGATACATAATATCAATTGACTTGATCGTATAAAAATATCAAAAATATTAATTTTTATTAATATAAGATATTATAAAATTATCATTATTGGTAAGATATTATCGTCGAGCTCGTAATTTAAATTTATTAAACCTAGATAGTGATGATGTATTTTCGGCTAGGTCATGTAGTTAAATTTCGAGTTTTTTTTCAAAATAGTTAAAATTCTGATTTTGAAATTAGTAATTTTGATACATATTATCAATTGACCTGATTTTATAAAGACATCGAAGAAATTAATTTTTAACAACATAAGCTATCACAAAACTTTTCTTTGTTGGTAAGATTTTCTAGTCGAACTCGTAATTTAAATTAAACATAGGTAGTGACGTGGTATTTGTGGGCAGGTCATTTAGTCAAATTTCGAGTATTCTTTGAAAAATAGGTCAAGTTCTAATTTTGAATTCGAAATAAATCGAAATACGCTAATTATAACTTATCTAAATACGTAGTACACATATATATGAGGACGAATTTATTGATATTTTTGGTGATCTGCAAAGTCTGCATCGGATCTGGGACAGTGGTGATTATTGCAAGAGCTCACATTTCACAACCAAATATTGTTCATCTTTTATGGGTTTACACGTTCGGCATGTCTATAGTAGGTATCCGGCATGTAGATAGCTGGGGTATTTTCGGCATGTAGATAGCTGGGGTGCCGTTTCTCCAATCTCATTTTATGCGATTGGTGTTTTTGAACATTGCGCTAACCATAGTTTTTATGTGATATGGTCAATTGAGATGTTGCTATTTTCAGAGATGTTGCTCCAATTTGGATCGCTTGAGTTGTCTTTGATTTCGTTTTTAATTTCAATAATTTTTAAATTCTATGTGTTAAACGACCAGGAAACAAATAATCTAATTATTTTTAGTATGTTATTTATTTTATCACCTGGTTATATCTACAGTTGGAGGTTTGTCCCAGCTGTACTATGTTTAGGGTTTAGGGTTGTCCAAAAAAAAAAATTAACTGCAATCCCATCCCACCATCCCAGGCCGTAGATTG
Organism: Apium graveolens; assembly: GCF_009905375.1. Classification (NCBI taxonomy): domain Eukaryota; kingdom Viridiplantae; phylum Streptophyta; class Magnoliopsida; order Apiales; family Apiaceae; genus Apium; species Apium graveolens. Next base: position 36,277,037 of record NC_133649.1, on the reverse strand, counting down.
ATGTTCCAACTGAAAAACTTAGAATAATTCTACCACTTCTATCTAGATTCATGTTTTTCCATAATAGAACTGAAAACTACTAAACTGATCCAGCTCTCTCTCTTAACAAAAACTCATACTAGCTCCGTTTCTATTATTGTTCTCTTTTTTATGTATAAAAACATGTCATTATTATTATAGTTTATAAAAAAAATTCTAACTATGTACTCAAAATTAAAATGAAGGAAGAAAGTAGTATATTATACCAATATTTTGCGAAGAGGTTATATATGTTGTAAAAAGTAGTATATGCTGTGATCAATTTGAAGTAAGAAGTAATTCAAGCCAAACTTTTAAATATCCTATAAGCAAATCCTTAAAAAAGAAAATATGATGTCTTAGAAATAACTATACTACTTCACTCTTGAAATATTACTAGTAAATATATTTATATTTATAGGGCTTAATTCCCGTGTAAAATGTATTGTTTCCTACACAAAATTATTTTTGAACATTGCCTTGGCCATCATTAATTCCATACTTTCTAAATAGAAACTTCGGCAAAAAAATATGATTTCATAAAAGAAGTGCATAAATTAGACGGTGTCTTGAATGTAGTAGGTGAACAAGGGATGTGTTTATTTCGTAGACAACAAATTAATCAGACTATGCTAATAAAGATGGGTAAGTTGCACTAAAAGTCAATGTGCCTGTGCACTTTGAAAGCTCCGCAAGAATTGATTGATGGTATATGTGACAATAGCATTGATACAGTTCAGAAGCAGTGCAAGACCCCATGACAAAACAGTTACATTGTTAGATGACAACAAAATACATAACATACTTTTGATCTTTAATACATTTTTGATTCAATATTAAGCCGCTTATATTACCAATAAAGATCTCTATTTTTCCTAACATTTTGGTACAGCTTCAGGTACTTGTGGAAGATTGTAAACCTGATCAAGTTCTTATTGGAAATAAAACGATGTTAAGCTTTCTTTTGTCTTATGGCGATCTGAATGCTTCTCCTGCATAACGAACATTTCCGAGTTCCTCTTCAATGCGCAGTAGCTGCAACACGTGATTTTTAAATAGCAGGTTAGCTACTTCAAATATATAGAGTAAAGACAGACATGCAAAATAAAAAAACGGAAGAGTGCAAGAAGAAGCACGACAATCTTGCTAAACCAGTCAACATTTTCTGACAAATAGACTTTCACAAATTGCAGGATAGTTTTGATACATTACAGGCTAAAATTCAAAATTAAGCTTGATAGATATGCAAATCTAAAAACAATTATAAAGTAAATAATTTTAAATTCTATTTCAATGTTTACCTGATTATATTTGGCCAATCTCTCACTTCGGCAGGGAGCACCAGTTTTGATCTAAACAAGAATAAGAATGATCTTAATAGAAGCATTCTCTAAAATCTTATAACTCAAGTGTGTCTTAAGGGCAGATTCATCTTACCTGTCCACTAGCTAATCCAACAGACAGATCTGCAATGAAATTATCCTCTGTTTCACCGCTGCGATGGCTTACCATCACACCCCACCCAGCAGCTTTGGAATCAAGAGCAGCTTGAATTGATTCAGTTACTGTGCCTATCTGGTTAACCTGCAATTAGTTTGAGGATAAATATGAGTCAATGGTGCAACATCAGCATCAAAAGTTCAAACTTTCTCAAACATTTAGGAAATTTGATACATCTATCAGAACTACCTAGTAACAAACTTATATTTGGACAAAAAAAAAGGGATGCCTAGACAAGAATCTCTGGCAGATGTAGGAAAGGACCAATGAGGTCTAAATCCTCCACAGGAATTTGGTAATTCCCCAATTAATTGGATTATTTGTTATAGTTTAGCATGTGTATTTGATTAAAAGGCTATACTAAAATGTAGTTTGTGAAAAGAGGCATCAAACGACACAACAAACTTACTTTAATGCATATAAACAAGACCACACACATGAAAAATTCCAAATGTACATATAACTCATTTTTAAAGATCAAGTTCATAGTCACCTTTAGTAGCAAACCATTGCATGCTTTTTTCTGTATAGCTTCGGCGATTTTCTTTGGATTTGTTACCAACAAGTCATCGCCTACTATCTGGATATCTACTGATGACTGCAGGGAAGACCATGAGCTCCAATCATCTTGGTCAAATGGATCTTCAATGGACACTATTGGGAATTCTTTAACAAAATCTTTGTAAAGATCACAGAGACTTTGTGCTGCAAGCACATGAGCACCATCATTTGGTTGTTTCTTGAAATTGAGATCATATTTGGCATCTTTTGTCAAAAATTCTGAGGCTGCAACATCCATTCCAATTTTGATCTGCATAGTATTGCAAACTCTATCTGAGAAATCAAATCACAAATGCAATTGCAAAGGAAATCAGTGTGTCATGTGTGGCTCGTACCTTGCCAGTATAACCAGCCTTTTCAATTGCATCAACAAGCAACAGAAGTCCTTCTCTATTATCCTGAACATTCGGTGCAAAACCCCCTTCATCTCCAACGTTGCAGGCATCCTGTCCATATTTTGCTTTAATGATGCCCTTCAGTATGTGATATACTGTTACAGAGTTTATGGTAGCCACGCATTAGAACATATTGCTCATCACATTAAACATGATGCAAGAGAATGAGCACCTATCCTTAAAACTATGAAATAATTACAAAATTAGGGGTTTTGAAGAGTCAAATATATATCTACATGTTTAGAGAAATTTGACAAGCTAACCAGGTAAGTCGGAATAGGCAGAGAATAATATATGTCAAGCAGACAACAGCATACAGGATAATATACTATGAATAAGTAGGATGCTAACCTTCACTACCCATACGGAGTGCCTCGGCAAATGAACTTGCTCCTACTGGTAATATCATAAATTCCTGCATGGCCAAGTTGTTTCCAGCATGGCTACCTCCATTAATAACATTGAATGCTGGAACTGGCATCACAAGTTCTTTGGTTCCAGAAATCTCTTGAATGTGTTTGTACAAAGGTATTCCCTTTGCTCCTGCACCAGCTCTGCATACACTTAAGGATACTCCAAGTATGGCATTAGCCCCCAGCTTTGACTTATTAGGAGTTCCATCAATCTCCAACATAATGGCATCGAAATCAGCTTGATTCCTGTACATGGATAACAGGAAGTTTTAGATAACAAGTGTTTTTTTCTTTTTCCATGTACGAGTAGAAAATAAACAAGTTATATTTAGAGAGGTACTCCCTCCGCCCCAAAATACAAGTCCCTTTGATTTTTTACGCGTATTTTAAGGTGAATAAAAAGGATAGCTCCACAAATCATTTTTCAATTTTTTTTTCTAACTAAAAGTATACATATTAAATTTTAATTCAAGAAAAGAAATTTAAAAAAAATGCAGAACTATGACTTTTATACACTTTAAAGTACGCGTAAAAAGTCAAAGGGAATTGTAATTTTGGGACGGAGGGAGTAATACATATCAGAGATACAAAATTGCCTCCAGCTGCAAGTATATCAGAACAGACTTGCTTCTGGATATTATTTTGTCGCTTCTTACTAAAATTCTAACTTCAGATCCTAATTAGTTAGCCATCGAAGAAATATCATTTAGTACATTCTTACTACGAGATACAAACAAAAAAGGCCCATGTTAATTTAAAGCTATTATATATCCCGTTTGAACTTATATTTTTAATTGATCCCCAACAAATTTAAGCTTCCCATCAAGATTGCCAACCTTGAGGATATTCCTTTACAGGACTCGGACATTTCTTTGTCTGATAAGCACACCCTAACAAATGCAACCATATGGAGCTGGTGTGCAGAAATTACTAAGATGCCCAGCATTTCTTAGAAACTACTAGGATAATCTTACACCATTAAATAATATTACTAGTACATTGTCTGAACTGCTATATCCCATACAGCTCCTAAACACAAAAAGTAACTTCATCAGGGATAATATTTCCATCTGATCTTGCAGACAAAATTTGGGCATGGAACAATTAAGGGGGCATTTGGTTCATGGTTAATGAGCCCGGTTAACAGAAATCAGAACCTCAATCCCACGTGTTAGTGTTTGGATTAGTAATTTTGGTGTATGTAATTGGAACCTCATTCCCTCAGGTGGGTAAACGGTAAACCATATCCTCCCCACGCCTTGGGATTCCATATCATTCCCCTTTATTCCGATTCCCAACTACCATCAAAACGGCCCCAAAGATCTCGTTCAAATAGATTTTTCAAGTGATAACCATAACTGATCCTTTTTACTCTATCTACTATAAAACTAAAGCAACTTGATATTCATCTCTGAAACATGTCAACACCTACCACAACACCCAAAACTAACAGTCCACCAAACAGCTAACAACTTAATTGGGATTGAGGGAAGTCTCCCAACTACCACTCCAACTTTAGTTCCAAAATTTCCTACTCATAAATATCAAACCTAGTGTTCAACTAAAACAAAACACAACAACAACCAACAATCATTATCAACTTAATTACACAATAGAATGCAAATAAATTAAGATGCACCAACATCATCACCCTTTAGACTACAAGAACTTCACAGACCATAATATAATTTTACACAACAGCTTATTTCACTTGTTACTCATCGCCAATTCAATTAACACAACATTTACGGAGTGATCAACACGAAAAAACTTACGCACATGATACAACAAATATCAAGAACACAAAATAATCCCATTAAACACACGGCATCAAAACCTACATAAAAAGCAATGATCTAACAACAGAATCAAACAAGATAACATACAGCTATGTATGTGCTATGTGCGTATGTAAATCAAGAAAACAAAGGGATCAAAAAAATTACCTAACATCAACACCAAGAAGCTTAGGACCCAAGATTTCATTAATATTCTTAACAGCCATAAGCACACCTTTACCACCATAAACAGTTTTATCACCATCTCTCAACTCCAAAGCCTCATAAATCCCAGTAGAAGCTCCACTTGGCACAGCTGATCTGTAAAGCTCATCAGTCACCAAATCAACCTCCACCGTTGGATTACCTCTACTATCTATAATCTGCCTTGCTTTCACGGATTTAACCGTGGAGCCTTTAGTCAACGCAGCATTAGCAGGAGTAGCAACGGCAGAGATGGAGCTGCGGACGACCAAGGGTCGAGATTTGAGGGTGGGGAAGGAGGGTTTGTGGGAGGTGGTGGAGAAGAGGGGTTTGATCAGAGAAGGAGATGATAGAGCCATTGTTGTTGTGTAAAATGTGCGTGTGTATAGATTATAGAATGAGGGAGAAATGGGGGTTTTTATTTAGGATGGGATTATAAGGGAGAAGGGTTTATGGGAAAATCCGCCTGAGGGGCGTAGAAAGCGTAAAAGTGTGTTTGTTTTATTTTCATCATGTCATGTGTGTGTGTATAGTGTATGTAACTACTAACTATGTGTTAGGTGTCTGTGAAACTGAGAAAGCAACGTTGGGAACTTAGGTGGGTGGCCTCCCCTAACTTACATTTTGTTTTTTGTTTTTTAATGGACCACTATAACAAAAATACTAATTTATACGTTCCATTCATTTTTATACATTTTTTTTAAATCACATTCAATTCTATATATTTCAAAATTATTCAAAATACTAAAAATTTTATAATATAAAATTTAACTATATCAACTACTTTCTCCCACTACACTCACTTTATTACTATTAAATATTGATAGGTCACATCATTTTATACAACTTTATACATTTTATCACTAAATTACATTTTTGTTTCTATTATCCCACTACCTTATCAAAATTAATATTACTTTAACATTTTTATTATCCTCCATGCGCAAACCATTTGTATACAAATGACTGGGACGGGACGGGGAGTACTTGATTTGCTTTCCTCAATCTTCAATGCAGCAGAGTAAATGACTCGAATTACTTGATTTTCACTGGCAGAATATTTAAATTTGGCTTCGTAATAATTGAGCGGAATTTTAGTTTTTCAAAAAAAATTATCGGCAGGAGTTTGAGTTTTTAATTACTCGACTAGTAAGTTTTGCGAGTTTTATCTTTTTTTATTATTTTTAAACTTTTTTATTATAATTATATTTTTAAATAAATATTTAATTTTTTATTAATTTTTATATATTTAATCAAATCGAATTTGAGGCAAACCAATCATATTTCGAGTTTTTATGTATATATGATGAAATCGATTCATATTTTCGAGTCAAATTTAAGTCTATCAAAATTTTTACAAGCCGAATTTCAAACTTAAATAATTTTTTTAATTGAACTCGAGCCGAACCCAACAGTGTTCAACTCATCTCAATCATTCCCCTAAATACTAAACTCAACATTTTTTAATTTGTTTGCATATATGTATGCATGCGAAGTGACATCTCATTTCTACTAAATTTACTAATTACACATAATGCACATATTGCACGTCAATATTTGGGGATGATATTACAAATTAATTCGAGGTATTGAGCATTTTTTTAACAAAAAATTACATCAAATTTTTGGACTTTGCAAACTTTTGCATCATTATTCGAGTTAAAATTTATTGAAAAGAATAATTGAATAATTACGGAATTATGTAATGAAATACGAGAATAAGATATGATATATTAATGAATACATGTATGGTCGTAAAATTTGGAAATATAAACTGGTTTAAATATTGATTAGAAGAGATTAATTAAAACAAAATTGTATATATATTAATTCAAAAATAATTCTTATTATTAATAAATTTTTAAAATTGAATGGATTAAACATTTTTGAGAATTAATAAATGGATATTTTTCTAAAAATCGGGAATTTACAGTGCGATGTATGATTAATGCATTGAAATTAAATATTTATGTGATTAATTACGAAAAAAAGTGTTCATGCAGTTGTCAAATATCTCATTGCATCGAGTTCGATTAAAACGAAATCGAAATTGAAAATTTAGATCCATTCGAACTCGTTTACAATATACATAGATAAATATTAAAAAAATATTTTATTATTTATTAATTAAAGTTAATTATACATTTTCTTTTACTATTAATTTTACGAGTAAACTATACTCAACTCCGTTTTATCGTATTAATTGCATGATGTAGTGGCGATTGGCGAATGAAGAGGAGATGCAGGAGGTCGTTGTTGAAGTTATGTACGAACATTATTACCCGTAAAATGGCCCTTTGATAGACGAAAAGGTTACTTTAGTTTATTATTTTTGTTGTCCCTTCATTTTGTTTAGTTGCCGGAAGTCTAGTATAATTTGATTTGAATCATAATCAATTATATCTCCTTTTTTAGCGCGGCTGAATAGTTAAAGGGGATTAAGAATTTATATTTTGTCATTCTAATCTCGTTACAAGCTTACTCACCTCGAAAATTTATTAGAACGAATACTCATTTATAAAATTATAAATTATATTTAAAAAAAAAAATTCTCATGTTGGTTATAGGCCCAATAAGGCCCATCCAACGAAGGCCCATTAAGCGGTTGTGCTACTGGGCCGAAGGACCTCCAGGCCCGCGTAACGAAGGCCCACGGAAGCTCAGGCTGAGGCCCACTATTCGCGGACCGTTGGACAGAACAAGCGACATAATGCCCCTTTTTCCCTCCCTCCTTAATGACTTGTAACGGATCAGCATTCACTGCAGGATTGGGTATAAAAACCCTTGTGAAGTAAGACAAGGGAGACACATTCTCAACACTCTGCTTCTCTTGTATTACTACCCTATTTTTACAGCCAGATTCTGATTCTCACACCGGAGGTGAATCGGGGGTACAAACCCTCGCATTCTCTTCACTTTCAGGTACGGCCGAAGTCATCTTCAATACAGCCGAAGCCTGTTCACGCGACCGAAGGATCTGGGCGTAACATTTGGCGCCGTCTGTGGGAAATACGAGAGTTACAAGTTGGGAAGACTATGACAGAAATTCATGAGCATTCACCGCCACCTGGTTTCACCGAAAAGGGACAACCATCCTCCTTAGTTGAAGAGGACGGGGTTATCACGCTAACCCCTGAAGAAGAGGTCTTACTCCTAAAGATTCGGGCAGAAAAGGCCGCGGAGAAGGGAAAGACCAAAGTTGATCAGATTGACAAAGAAGCGGAAGCGCGAGCCAAGAAAAGAGAAGCCGATGCGCTCCGGCTGAAAGCCCTGCAACTGCAGAGGGAGGAAATTGAACTGCAAGAACAAGCCTTGAGAGAAGCGATGCGGGCCGAAGAACCCGGCGGAGCACATAAAGATAGAAGGGAACGTAGGGCGTATGACGAAGAAGATGAGTTTGACTCTGATTCGCATCCCCGAAGGAAGAGGGCTAAGCAACCCTACTCTTCCGATTCAGATGAAGAGCCCGATGGATCCCGCCTCAGGCTCAATCGCTTGGAGAAGGCCCTCTTCGGTGATAGGAGACCCGATCGAGAACCTGTTGTAACACAAGAGATTGAACCGTACCGACCCCCTCCGGGCGAAGAGAGACAATTCCCCAAGATGAGCGAGTTCAATGGGAAAGGGGACCCCGAGGACCACTGTGAAAAGTATGAACTCCTGATGGTTGGGATGGGCCACAACGATATCATGTTGTGCAAAATGTTCAAGACTTATCTCAAAGGGTCTGCCTCGATGTGGTACAAATCCCTGAAGCCTCAATCCATCGGGTCTTACGAGCAGTTAAAGAGGAAAATTTTAAAGTACTACTCACACCTGTGCCGAAAGGCGAAGGATACCGAAGCCTTGGTCCATTGTCGGCAGAGGGCGAATGAAGAGTTGGGGGATTATCTCGCTAGGTTCAAGGAAAAAGCGGGGATGGTCACCAATCTGGACAAAATCAAAGCAACGGGCTTCCTAACGGCGGGGCTAGACCCCTATAAAGGTAAAAAGTTTCGCTCATCTCTTTACGATTTTCCCCCAAAATCCCTAAATGGTATATATGTGAGAGGCGAGAATATTCGCCGTAAGATGGAAAGTATTGGGGGATATAAAGACACAAGAAGGGACGACCGATCAAAGCGAGCCGACAGATATGAGGGCTCAAGATCAGGATCTGACCGGAGGGATAGCAGAAAGGAAGGAAGGAATCAGATCGTGGGGCCGAACGACGTCGAGATAGAGATTCGGCCGTGTTCACTCCTTTGAATGCGCCGATCTCCAAGATTCTCCATGAGATAAAGGGCAAGCCAGGATTTGTTCGCCCCTCCAAGATGAAGGTCCCGAACCACAAGAAAAACCCCGATAAGTACTGTGACTATCACAGGGACAAGGGGCATAACACAGATGAATGCTACCACCTCAAGAAGCTCATTGAGCGCATGATCAAAGACGGCGAGCTTAATCAGTTCGTCCGAGATCTGAGAGATAGATTGGGGCCGAAGGAGAACCCGGAGGAGGAAGTAGAGGCCGACGAGCCAGAACGAAGGGACAGGATAAGGGGCGAAGTAAAAACTATATCTGGAGGAAGCATCCTGGATAAGGATAGCAAGACAGCAAAGAAGAAGTATGCCCGACAGGTGTACAATCTGTATCAATTCGGGCAGGCAAAGCCCCACATGCCTATGACCTTCAGCACTGAAGACTATGAGGATGTCATTCGCCCGCACGAGGACCCTCTGATCATCAACCCTATCATCGGGCAGAACAAAATATGGAAAGTGATGGTGGATACCGGCAGCTCAGCCAATATACTATTCCACAAAACCTACTGTAAGATGAACTTGGCGGGAGAGCAACTAGAGCCCTGCCACGAGGCTCCCCTCTATGCCATCGGAGGACATCCTATTCAGTTTGAAGGAATGATTACTCTTCCGGTCCTCCTGGGCAAGTTGTCATATACCGCCGAGAAGCTGGTGAAGTTCTATGTGGTTCGGATAGAAAGCCCATACAATGTGATATTTGGCAGGCCCTTCTTATCAACTTTCGAAGCAGTGGAATCTATACCTCACCTCAAACTCAAGTTCCCAACTGAAAAAAGGGGTAGGAGAAATTAGGGGCGATCAGAAAACCTCCTGAATCATAATGCTCGAAGACCTTGAGAAGGATCAAGAATATAAAGGACCGGATGGAACCGGGAAGAGGAAGCGGGCAGAATCCGAACCCAGCGGAAGTCGGGAAACATTGTACATTGAGTTGGAGAAATTTGGGGCCGATCTCTCGAGTCCTATTGCTGAACCCGCAGCAGAGACTGAAGAAGTGGAGTTGTACGCGGGCCATTCGGGAAAGATGGTCCGAATAGGCAAAAACATGGGGCCAGATCTGAAGGCGAAGGTAATAGCTGTCATTCGGCAATACCATGATGTGTTCGCCTGGGAGCCTGAAGATATGCCCGGATTGGATCCCAAGACGGCAACGCACCGCTTGAATGTGCAGCCTGAGGCCAAGCCGGTAAAGCAAAAGAAGAGAACATTTGCAGTCGAACGACAGAAGGTAATAGAGGCCGAGGTGGAAAAACTTTTAGAGGCCAAATTTATGGAGGAGATTGAGTATCCTGACTGGCTAGCCAATGTGGTGGTCGTGAAGAAGTCGAATGGGAAATGGAGAATGTACGTGGATTACACTGACCTCAACAAAGCATGTCTGAAGCATCACTACCCATTGCCTAACATCGACCAACTAATAGACGCAACGGAAGGATATGAGGTACTTAGTTTTTTGGACGCTTTTTCTGGTTATCATCAAATTGCTATGAATGATAGGGATATGCCCAAGACAGCATTCATAACTCCGAAGGGGACTTATGTTTATATTAAAATGCCCTTCGGACTGAAGAACGCTGGAGCCACATTCCAGCGAATGGTGAACAAAGTCTTTAAAGAGCAGATTGGGAGGAACATGAAAGCATACGTGGATGATATGATAATGAAGTCACTGTTCCAAGATCATGCCGAAGACTTAAAGGAATGCTTTGAAACACTCCGAAAGAACAACATGAGGATCGATCCGAACAAATGTACCTTCGGAGTCTCTAGTGGAAAGTTTCTCGGGTACATGGTCAGCGCCCGGGGAATAGAGGCGAACCCGGAGAAGATCGAAGCGGTTATCAATATGGAACCTCCCAAATACATTAGAGATATACAGAAATTGACGGGCCGGCTCGCCGCCCTTCGGCGTTTTATTTCCCGGTTAGCCGAGAAAGCACTTCCCTTCTTCGTCGTGCTCAAAGGGTCAAAGAGTTTTGAGTGGAGGCCCGAATGCCAAAAAGCGTTCGAAGAAGTAAAGGAATATTTAACAAAGGCACCACTCTTGATGAGGCCCGATCCGAAGGAAACTCTTCAGCTTTATCTAGCTGTGTCCGACAGAACTCTGGGGGCCGTCCTCGTGAAAAATTATGAAGGTAATCAACATCCTTTGTTTTATGTGTCTCATGTCCTCAAAGACGCAGAGACAAGGTACCCCAACGCCGAAAAATTCGCATATAGGTTGGTTATGGCCTCCCGAAAATTGCGACATTATTTCCAGGGACGGACGGTCCAAGTTGTCACCAGCCAACCTTTGAAGAAAATTTTGACTAGGCCCGAAGCCTCTGGGGGAGTCGTAGCATGGTCCATCGAACTCGGGGAATTTGATCTCGAATACGTTCCCCGAACGGCAATTAAGGCCCAGGCTTTGGCCGACTTCGTGGTTGAGTACACATTCTCGGGTCCGAAGGATCTCTCGCCTGATGAACAACTAATCCGGATCTCGGGAAAATGGAAGCTCTTTGTAGATGGATCGGTAGCCGGAAAAAAGTGTGGGGTCGGCTTAATCCTATCTAGCCCCGAAGGATTTGAAATATGCCAAGCCATAAGGTTCGATTTCCCCTTGACAAATAATGAGGCCGAATATGAGGCCCTCCTCGCAGGAATGAAGCTTGCCCGAAGCCTCGAGGCGAAGCACCTAAGGGCCTTCACCGACTCCATGTTGGTTGTGAAATATTTCACAGGGGAGTATGAACAAAGGGATCCCCGAACGAAAGCCTATGCTGCCAAGGTACGTGATGCTTCTTTATCATTTGAAACCTTTGAACTAAGTCAAATTGGCAGAGAGAACAATTCTAGGGCAGATGCCCTTTCCAGGCTAGCTTCGGCCGAGACACAGAACTTAACTGGTTCTATTTACCTCACCGAAGCCAAGATGCCTTCGATCGAGAAGAAAGAGTGCCTAGAGATTCACCAGGGAAGCGACTGGATGACCCCCCTCAAGAACTTTTTGGAGAAAGGCATTCTGCCACCCGGCCGGAAAGATGCCCTGAAAGTTAAATACAGAGCATCAAGCTACACTATAATCAATGGGCGGATGTATCGCCGATCAGTCAGTCAACCCCTTCTGCGCTGCTTGAATAACGAAGAACAACAACAGGCTTTGGAGGCAGTACACGAAGGAATTTGCGGCGAGCACCTGGCTGGTCGGTCACTCGCCTTTAAAATTCTCCGGCAGGGATTCTTCTGGCTCACTCTGAAGGCAGACGCCATCGACTATGCAAAGAGATGTGTACAATGCCAATTGTTCTCCACTGTCCCGAAGCAAACTCCAAAAGAAATGACCTCTGTACTAAGCCCAATTCCATTCACCGTATGGGCTGTGGATATAGTTGGCATGCTGCCCACTAGCACGAAGCAAGCGAAATACTGCATAATCGCCATCGACTACATGACCAAATGGGTCGAAGCCCGTCCTTTCTCGTCCATAACCGAAGAAGCCGCTAAAAAGTTCTTCTTGGAATAGGTCATCCTCCGGTTCGGCATCCCGAAAACCTGCATCTCAGATAATGGAACTCAATTCATTGGAAATAAATTCCGCAAGTTTCTGCACCACTTCGGAATTGAACAGAAATTTAGCTCAGTCGTCCACCCGCAAGGAAATGGGGCAATCGAGGTGGCGAACAAAGTAATATTCCGGGGAATCAAGAAGAGGTTGGGCGAGGCAAAAGAAAGATGGGCGAAAGAACTCCCTTGGATCTTATGGGCCTACCGAACCACCCCCGGACATCGACCGGAGAAACTCCTTTTGGAATGGCTTATGGCACCGAGGCCTTAGTTCATGTCGAAGTGGGCTTGGAATCATACCGAACCGAGACCTATAATGTGGAAACTAATAGCTTCGGGTTTAAGGCGAACGTAGACTTGCTGGAGGAAGAAAGAGAAACCGCCCATCAAAGGAACATGAGGTATTTACTGCAAGCGGCACAACACTATGACTCCAATGTGAAGAAAAGGGCCTTCGGAGTAGGAGACCAAGTATTAAGGAAGTTGGCCGCATCTATGCCGGCCAAGTAAGGAAAGCTCCAGCCGAACTGGGAAGGGCCTTACAAAGTGACCGAAGTCGTTCGCCCCGGAACCTATAAGCTCGAAACATTGTCAGGCGAATCAATTAAAAATACTTGGCATGCTAGTCGCCTTCAAAAATTTTATCAGTAAGAAATTTCTTAAAAGCTTGTATTTCAATTATATGTGAAAAATGTAAGAAATCTGATTAAATAAAGATGCATTTCCTGTCAAAATTTCTTTATTTATACGTGTTGCGGCCGACCGAGTATTATCTAAGGGCGATCCCGAAGAAGATAAACCCTTCGGCCGCCGCCATTGTCTAATTTGTTAATTAAAGACATAAGGGGCAATCACCCAAAAATCGAACATCACTACGCTATTATGACAACTTGAAATTGGTAAACACGAATTAAGGGCCTTAAGGGGCAATCCTAGAATAACGCCCTATCATTCATCTTAACTTAATTATTTATTATTAATGAGGCCCAAGGAACCCCTGTCCCGGGGCGATCAAAGGAAGAACATGGTCCTTCGGTCTTGATAATGAAAAACAATTAATCCAACCAGGTTTAGGGGCAATCCCGAAGATGACCGTTGATCTATGGGCGATCACTAAAAGATCAGCACCCATGTACCCTCGCCTGAATTAAAAAGGATTAACCGCCGAAATCACCTTCGGCCTTTAACCCTTAGGGCCGTAAGCGGTAAGAACACTTTGATAAAATCGTTGAGGCGAATAAAGCCGAAGATACGATTCCTTTTATATACCGATTCATTTTATTATCAAAATTGTTGAGGCAGATAAAGCCGAAAATACAATTCGATAAGATCGTTAAGGCGAATGAAGCCAGAGATGCGATTCATTTAATTGTTGAGGCAGATAAAGTCGAAGATACAATTCAATAATTTCATATTATTAAAATTGTTTAGGCGAATGAAGCCAAAGATGCAATTCATTTTGTAAGATTGTTAAGGCGAACGAAGCCAAAGATATAATTCATTTTTCCTTAAGGCATACATAATGCCGAAAATACGATTCGTTTTTAAGGCGAACAATTAAATGCAGTCGAACAATGCTGATGAAAAACAAAAGATGCATTAAGATATAAAACACCGAAGGCTAGTTAAATTACAAAGAGTAACAACTACGAGTACCAATTACAAAGTACAGATTACAAAAAAAGAAATACAGGAAGACGAACGAAGAATGCCGCTGCAAGAGTTGGGTATGACCATGGAAACACCAACGGCAAACTTTGCAACAAGATCATCTTCCGTCATGTCAAGCACCTCAGTGCTGAAGGTTCAGACTTGGGGGTCTTCATCCGAGAGCTCTTCGTCTTCGCCGGAGGAGACATGAGGGACTTCGACTGCTGGACGTCCGATAGGATCCTCCAGGCTGTCGTCCAGCAACTGCTTATAGTCCCAGTTCAGGCCATGGGCCTTCTCCAGGACATAATCAGCGCCGAACTGAAAACAGCGCTCCTCAGTCCGGTCTAGCTGCTTCTACTTCTTCCGAAGCTCCTTTCGGGACCTCTTCAGCTGGACGTTCCGATGGGAAATCCTCTGATTCGCTCTCTCCAGCTCGATCTCCAGCCGAGATCTATCCTTCTTCAGCTCAACGGCTTCGACCTCGTTCTGGGCTTTCACCCGTACAAGTTCCTCCTCGGCCGCCGTAGCCCTCCTCTCCAACTCCTTCACCTCGGCCATGCGAGTCTCCATATCCTTAACCTTATCCTCCATGGCTGCGGCCCAAGGGGCAGCCTGCAAAAGGACGACAAAAATATTACTAAAGGATTCCGAAAGGAAAAAGATGGAAGAAAAATAGAAAGATTAAAAACATACCAAGGACAGGAAGGACAGAAGCTCCGTGCAGGCTTCGGTAGCAGAGGCCGAAGCAAAGGTCGGAAGGTCGACCGGGAGCTGAAGGCCATGGCAGAGATCTGAAGCCACCTCCATCGTGGATTGTTGGGCTGGGTACACAGTATGGTCGGACGTGAGCACGCCCCACCCCGGGAGATAAGAGCGCACAATCCCCTCCTTCCTCCGGGTCCTCTTGGAAGGGTTCCCCTCTCCCATGTACTCCAGATCGTCCCCCACCTCGGCCTCAGAAGCCACTCGAGATTGACGGGGCGACGAAGGCTTCTCGGCCTGGGCCCTTTCGCCTGTGCCCTCCGAGGGATCGGGCGTAGCCCCCTTATCGGCAGCCTTCTTCGCCGCCTCTTCCGCCGCCCTCTTCTCGGTCGTCCTGGCCTTCTTTCTCTCGATCAGGGCCTCCCTTGAAGACACTGAAATAAGAAGGGAAAACAAGTCAGTCCAAGCATATATATAATCGAATGCATAATAAGAAAAAGCAAATACAGGTGCTGGGACAAAACTAAAGAAAAGACCAAGGAAGAAGTTTTGTTACCCCCACCCCACAAGCTGAAGAGCCAGTCCTTGTCCCTGAACTCTCCGGACCCAGCTTCTTCACATTGACGTCTACCAACGCCGTGTAACTTTCTTTCTCCTCCAAGGTCAAGCTCGGCATGAGAAGCAGTGCGGGGTTTACATCCCGCCAAACCGACATGGCCGCCAACCCTGGACCACTCACATAGCACCAATGTGTGTGAGTGGATTTATTGTTCGAGTTGGTCGTCGTCCAATCAGGTCGCCCTGCCCGACGGGCGATGGTGTAAAAACCAGCACTCTTCGGATTCCTCCTGAAATCGTAGTGGTACCAGAATAGGCGAGTGCTGAAAGGAATATGTCATAAGTCCAATCATGTATTAGGATTTAGGAATAACTTTTTATGTAATCTGTTTTGATTTCATTGATATTAATAAAAGAATTATTTTGTTTTTATTACGGGCTCTATCTATTTAAGTGTTTAAATAAGATATACCATAGTTTAGAGTAAAGCTTTTTATGGATTATGATGAGATCATAATAGTGAGACCTAAAAGATGATAACTCTAAACTTAAATAGTTCCTGGTCGTAGGATTACTAACTGGTAATTAATAATCCGCAGATATCGGTACATACTATGTTTGCTTCATTATGAAGGATGTCTGTTCTCATAGACATTTGTGTGGTGACACTATAGCTAGTATGTAGGTGCTTATTATAGAATAAGTTCACTGAACATGACTCGCACAGCTGAACAACTGATGGAGTTCACTCACGTGTCAGCAGTTGTTCACATAGTGATAGTTGTACAAGTATCCTTAGACTTGAGGTCATCATAGTCATCTTGTGTACACTGAACTATGCTTTGATTTAGTTCTTAGTCTCCAGGGACAATTATTAGGGCTATACTGGGTATAGGAATTTGTACACGAAGATAGTGTATGATCAATAAAGGATCTACCCCTTCCAGTGAAGGAAGCGAATGTTCAAGGCTGATCCACTTATGCTAGTTCAGGAATCTCTGGCCAGAGTAAATGAAATTAGAAAGGAGTTTCTAATTTGCATAGAACTAAGCATAGTAAATGGTAAGCAAGTGATTGAATTAGATAGGCTTGACACGAGATCCATGCCTTGTATTTAATCGGGATATTGTAGGGTAGAAGGAGTTTATTGTACGGTAACTATTCACTGAATAGGTTCTTGGTATTCTAAGCAGTGAATTCATATTATCCGGATAGTCGCGATATGCTGAGAAGTATCCCTCACGATGTAGAATAAATGTGATTAATTAATTAATCATATTTAATAAATTAGAGAAATTATATAAATAATGATAAAATAGTTTTATTATTATTTATTTCTACTACCGGCTTAATATTGAACCTAGAGGGTCACACCATAAAAAGAGAATGATTTAATGGTGGAGGAATTAATTAATAATGGCTGATAATTATTTATTTATGAAATAAATAATTAATTGGCAAATTTAAGAATTGATTAAATGAGATTTAATTGATTATAAATTAATTAAGAAAAGTTCTTAATATTATTAATTAAAGGATTTAATTTTTGGAAATTAAATCAAGAGAGAGAATTATTTCTAAAGTGTTTAGAAAAAGGATTAATAATTAAAAAGTGTTTTAATTATTAATGAGAATAATAAATGGGATAATAATAATATTATTTATGGGAAAATTTTAGCTGAAAATTTTGCCTATAAATATATTATTATAGACCCTATTTTCATTTGAACCCAAAAAACCCAAAAGTTTTAGAAAACCAAATTCTCTCCACCTCCTCCTCCTCCTTAAGTCATTTTCTTGGTGGATACCGGTGGAGTGCTTCACGTTTGAGGAGCAACTGCTAAGGATCTCCGAACGTTGCTTTTGGATCGTATATTAAAGGTTAGTAATCGATCCCTATGTTTTTACCACGATTTATATGCTTTTATTTGGATTTTATATGTGTAAAAGTGTTTTACCATGCCCCCGCTGCGATTAAAATCCATCAAGTGCTGGGTGCGATCTCGGCGTGAAGACACCTGTTCTGAAAACAGTTAATATGGATGAACCCGTTCGGGTCCATCTGTCCGAGGGCGATACCCATCTGGAAGAAGAGGTGCTTAATCAGCTTCAACGGTGGCACCCTCAAGCCACATTTGAAGGTCGCCTCCGAAATCCCTACGGCGCAGCCTCCATATCCGTCCGGTACCCCGGGAGTGTCGAAGATTCTTTCACCCTCCCTCGGCGCGTACAGCCAACAAAGCCCTCGGGGGACAGAGTAATCATCGTACATCTGAACGACGCGCTCTTTCGTCAGTTCAGATCTATTATTGGTTGCGCGATAGTCGGCAGCCGAACCGTATAGGGCCCGTCCCGTCCGTTCGGGGCGAATGGAAGACGTTCCCACCAAGTTGTTGGATAAGGGGTCCCAAGAATCCGGGGGACGTTCTGCTCGGTCCATGTCCCTGTATCAGGAACAGAGAGACATTAGTCCATGTACTCGGATTAGCAGATAAAAGAAAAAATAAACACCCGAGTACACGTCCCAGGACCGAACGAACCAGAACCCCGGAGGCTGTTTCCGAAGGCTGCTCCTGAGCCAAGCCCACCCGAAGGATGTTCTTGCCTACAGAGCCTTTCGCAAACATCGCTCCAGACCACCTGTTTAAGCCCTGGGTCGGCTCCCGAAAGGCGTTCTAAAACCAAGAAATCCCGAAGAACGTTCTTGGTCAGAAAACGCCTCGCATGCCATCTTTAAACCCTTGGGGCCTCCCCAGAATTGGTAAAACCCAGAAACTTATATTACCTACCCAGAAATACCCAAAAACCCCAGAAAAATGCAATAGCACACGCAAAAATCCAGAAAACCCCCATAAACCCAGAACAAAAGTCCACATGCAAACTCTCTAAAACACGGAAAACTAGCATGCAAATTCAAAACTGGAAAACAAGAAAAGAGACTTACTTATTTGGAGATGTTCTTGAATTGAAATGGGATGATTTGGGAAGACGGAGTTGCTGTTGCCCATGATTGAGAGATTCACCGCAATTTGTCACTGTGTATGGAGAAACTAAAGTGATAGAAAGGAAATGAAACATGCAAATGGGCTTATATAGGCGCATAAAATAAATTTAGAAAAGCGACGTTTGGGGGTTTTTGAAATGGACGTCCCAGATCAAGACGGTTGGCATTCAACGGCTGAGATTGAGTCATGGAATGACGTGCCACCAGCTGTTATCAATGCACTGCAAGTCCCCATAAGCATGCCACGTGTACGACCGAAGATCGATGCGGAACTGAAGCGATCGCCCTAGGGTTCCTTCACCCCAATATGTGCCGAGACCGGTGTCCGTCGGCAGGCCCGAAGGCCCAGCCGAAGGACAGGGACATGTTGCTTATAGGCCCAATAAGGCCCATCGAACGAAGGCCCATTAAGCGGTTATGCTACTGGGCCGAAGGACCTCCAGACCCGCATAACGAAGGCCCATGGAAGCTCAGGCCGAGGCCCACTATTCGCGGACCGTTGGACAGAACAAGGGACATAACGCCCCCTTTTCCCTCCCTCCTTAATGACTTGTAACGGATCAGCATTCACTGCAGGATTGGGTATAAAATGTTAGGTCACACACACTGTAGAGGGGGTGAATACAGTGTAAAGTACAATCAAATCAAACTTTAATATCTCAAGTAACAGAAAATAAACTTTATTAAAACAATAAACTCTGTTACAGTATGGAACTGTTACCTCTCAGTGATGAACAAATATCACGAGAGCTGCTAGGGTTACTACGAATAATCTTCTCGAATATGATAACACTTATAGTGTAAACTCTATGTCTGTGTTTATATACTACACAGTTACAAGATAATCACTAATTGATATGGAATATAATTCTACTTCCTAAAATATATCAATCAGATATCTTTTCTTCCAAGTATTCTATTCTTCATAGAATTCCTTCTTCATGCATATCTCTTCTTATGCTTATCTCGATCTTCTTTCCTTTAATCAGCTATTATCCTTATCAGAATGTACTTCAGCACTTAAGTTCTGATATCCATCTTCTGATGATTATCTCCTGATAATATAAGTACTGATATCCTTAAGTCCTGACTTCCAGTAAGTATTGATTTATCCTGTTTAAGTAAGATCTGAAAACTAAACATAAATCATATTAGACATGACATTATCAAATATATCCAACAATCTCCCCCAACTTGTAAATTAGCATAATATACAAGTTTAACAGATATTTGATGATGTCAAAAATATTAAGTACAAATGCATGAGAATTAGACTAGATAACTACAACTTACAGTCCTTAAAGCTTTACCAATATTTAACTTCTGATAACAGCTTCAGTCTGTACAAATATCAGAATTTAATCAGTTGTAGATCTTGACTTGGCTTTATCTTCTGATCTCTCTGATGTCAGGAGTTGTTCTGAGATAGTTCTTCAACAAACATCTCTCAGCATATCTAAGTTCATCAATCATTCTCCTTTTAGCATCTTTAAGCTCTGCATTATCTTCACCAATTTGAAAGATTGCAGCCCTGAGATCATTAATCTTTGCTTTTCTTATATCCTGATCCAGTCTGATCAAATAAGCTTTATCAGACTCAAGATTGAATTCCACAGCCCTGTAACCCAGAAAGGTAGTTATAATTTTAGTAGTGTTGGGCTTCATTTCAACTATATCACCCTTGTGATCTATGTACTTTGGAACATATTGTAAGTCATATGTCATAGCCTATTTGTATATTCGAGGATTCAACTCAACTCAAATAAGAATATAATAAGTAAATAGTGGATCGACCGTCAGAGAGATCTCGCAAAGTAATATCTGTCAAAGGATTCAGAAACAAGGTTCATCTACAGACTTGAGGAGTTAATTCACTGGAAGAAGTTCAAGAAGTTGATCATGCCTCAGTGATATAAATCAAGATCGTGGATTTAATCAAGTGACAGAGATCTCGTCAGGGTATCAATAAATTACAAGGATTTAATCTGAAGAAAATCAAAGTGTCAGAGTCAAGACATGAAGAAACGTCACGGAAGTTAGTCACTCATGAACCAGACAGTACATCGAGTGTCAACGTTGAAGTGGTGGAATTGATTCATAATTTTCAGTGATTTTCGGAAGATTTGCAGAAGAATGGTTGCTGCTCAAGACTAGAATTAATTCTCTATTAATTAATTAAGTCATCTAATTTAATTAAGAAAATAAATTATATCTGCGAAGAATAATTTATTTATTAATTGAATTAATTGATTAATTAATTCTGAATTAATTCTAGGAATTTTAGGAATTTTCAGAAGTTTAATTGGATTAAATTTAAGCTTTAAATCAGCAAGACAATTGAAAATGAACTAGCATGACAATCAGGATTGTCATACCGATTGTCATGCTAGGCCATTTTACATTGTCATACCGAAAGTTACTCTAGGAGGGTAATTGTCTTGCTAGTTCATTCTGATTGTCTTGCTAGTTCATTCAGATTGTCTTGCTAGTTCATTCAATTGTCCTACCGAAAGTCATACAAGCTATAGGATTGTCATGCCAATTCAATTCTATTGTTGTGCTGATTTAAAAAGAAGCAGAAGACTTTTCTTTCAAAAAAATCTCAATCAAAATACAAGAACAAAAGTGCAGCCGCCTCTGAAAAATATCATTCTTCATCTGCAGAAATTCAAGATCAATTTCTAGTTTGTTAATGTTAAATCCAAACCACTAGAATTATTTATCTTGTTCTTGTGTATCAATCTAGCGGATTAAAATCCCTAGAACTTAATCTCAAATCGCGTTTAGCATTTGATTCTAATTATTGCAAAAATAGAAAAAGTTCATGTCGAATTTATTCTAGATTTGTGATAATTGATTTGAGATTAATACCTTGTAATCGATACAGTTGTTGTAACACCTTTCAAGTTTAATAATATTTTTATTTAACTTGAATTTTGTTTCACATTTTTTATTCCGCATTTAATTCGATTATTTGGTAACGTTTGTATTCAACCCCCCTTCTACAAACACATTGGGACCTAACAATTGGTATCAGAGCCTTCTGATTAACGAACAAATCAAGATCCTAGACTTTTGTGATTTTTCAACTCCTTGAATTTTTATTTATTCAAAAATTCATAATGACTTCACATAAAGTTGGAACCGTTAAAATTCCACAATTTGATAAAGAGAATTATATCATGTGGAAGAAGAAGATGCTATTATTTTTACAAGTTGCTAATCCCAAATATTCAAACTTGTTAAAGAAGGGTATAAAAACTCCGATGATTATTGAACCGGAGGTAATAATAGATGGTGTGGTGACTACTGAAGCTAGAACCTATCCAAAAGAGCCCGAAGATTTTACTCCTGCTGAGAAGGAAGAAACCTCCTTGGATGCCAGCCTTCAATTAATATTAATTGATTCCCTTGATCCCTTGATGAACAGACATGTGATGAACTGTAAAAATTCCAAACACATGTGGGAAACTATTGAGGTGATTAATGAAGGCACAGAGGAAGTTAGGGAGAACAAGTTGGAAATCCTAACCTCTGAATATGAACATTTCAAATCAAATCCAGGAGAAGGAATTACTGAAGTGTTTGAGAGGTACAATGCGTTGATCAACAACCTGAACATCAATGGAAAGTTTTATTCAATCAGGGAGGTCAACAAAAAGTTCCTTTTAACACTGCCAGCTCATCTTGAACATAGAATCACTGCCATTAGAGAAGCTAGAGATCTGAGTGAGATTTCTTTGGACAGGCTCTATGGAGTGTTAAAAACCTATGAGTTGGAGCAGATTCAACAGAAGGAAGTCTACGGGAAGGATAGAATGGTCAGCACATCTACTGCACTTGTAGCTGAAGGTCAACAACAACAGCAATCTCAACAATTGGAGAGAATGGTACAGTTTTCCAAGGCTGAGGAAAATGAGTTAGTAGCAGAATATGATCCTCCTACTACAAATCAATCAAGTGATGATTTTTATTCCTTGGAAGAGCTGGAGCAATTGGAAGACGAGTCAATGGCCCAAATTGTCAAGAGATTCTCCCATGTCAGATTCAAGAGGAATCCCAAGCTTAAGTACAAGTCCAACTACAACAAATTCCAGAAAGGTGGATCTTCATCCTCTAACACCAGCAGTGGTGGATACAAAACAGGGATGGTTGATCGGAGCACCATTAGATGCTATAACTGCAATGAGTTGGGACACTTTGCCACAGAATGTAGAAAGCCAAAGCAAGTAAGAAAGAACTCTGAAAGGGCTTATCTGGCAAAGGGAAGAAGCTGGGATGATACTGACAGTGAAGATGAAGATGAAGGAAATCTTGCTCTTATGGCTATTGATGGAAAAGCTTCATCGTCAAGAATAGAGGTAAAACTTTCTGATGCTGAAATGGTTTATCATCTAAGAGGTAACTTAGATTGTGCACGTCGTGATAATGAACTGTTAAGTTTACAGATCACAGACCTTGAGAAAGAGGTCAATGAATTAAGACTTGTGCACATTAATCAAGACAAATTAAAAGAACAGGTATCTTTTCTAGAGAATAGAGTTGACTGTTATAGAAAACTCGAAACTATTCTCAAAGACAAGATCACCGGTCTTGAGACTAAGGTTAGAGCCTACTTCAATTCTTGTTCGAAGGCTAAAGAGTTCTACAGTAAGCAAGCTGTTAATCAAACATCTGGAATAGGTTATGATTACAATGCTGCTATTGGAGAATTAGGCATAAACTCCCCTCCCCATGTCTGTGCTAAAGGGAGGGAAGTACCATATGTGCTTAAGGGTGTTGATGAACCCCTCTATAAAGCATCAATTGCTGAACCATTTGATGCGACCTCTTCTGTTATTCAAGAAGAAATACGTGCTGAGGATCATGCTTATGAGAAGATTGTTTCCAAGTCAAGTGAGTTGAAGGTTCCAGTCAAAGTTGTGAAAGCAACTGAGACTAACTCAGACACACATGAGTTGGATAACAATAATGCCATGTCTACCATGCATAAATTACCTGCTATTAATCACTCTCATAAAGCATGTGGTGTTGCTAATTGTATGTCTTGTGCTCTTAATATGATGTATGCTTATTTTAATGGTAAGCATGTGTCTAATGATAAGACTACTCCTCGTCAGCATGTGAATAACAAGAAGCATGATAGGTCTAAGACTGCTAGTCCTTCTAAGGCTAGAAAGGAGACATTTGTGCCTAAGCTTAAACAGAAATTTGTTAAGGCTATTTACAAGGTCAAATGTTCAGTCATTGAGAATGTTGAGATCGTTAAAATTAAAAATGTTGTTTTGTCTGACAAAGGACAGTTCTACAAGTATGCCGGGCCCAACCAAGTTTGGGTTCCGAAGAAGGTCTAATCCATTTGTAGTGCAGGGCATTAAACAAGTATAACCGGTAGTGTGGATTCTTGACAGTGGATCATCAAGACATATGACCGGAGATAGAGCCCTGCTATCAAATGTGGTTGAGAAAGCTGGCCCCATGGTTACCTTTGGAGATAACAGCAAAGGTTTATCTGAGGGATATGGCTGTTTGCAAGCTGGGAATGTTATCATTATAATTTTGTATATTGTGCTAGGTTATTATCAGGAAGCATCATCTAACATATAGCACCAGTGACGAGACTTGAGAATATTACGACATATCAGACACCTGCTGCACATTACACTTGGAATTGTACTCTAGTAAGATGTGTACAAGTGTACTCCTGATTGGTAAGTCAAAAGAGGAAGTCAATGCACCACAGTTCATGGACTTTGCAGCTGCAGATCTATTGGACTATGCAATTTCTTCTTCACAATCTCACTTCAGGTTGGTATGAACTAGTATACTGCTCAAGCAATCATCAAGGACATGGTATGGCACTCTAACAGAAGTTATAATTTTATATGAACTAGTAGAGTCGTCATATTTATAACTATCTTATCACTAAGCACAATCATATTGTTTTATATGTGCAGTGGTATATTGATTATGCAACATAACAATTAGTATCTAAAGTACTTGACAAGTATCGGTCAATGATATCTTGTTAACATTATGTTGCAGATATTTGTAAGCTTTTGACATGAATGAGAATTACTTAGACTTTACCCTAAGTGATCAATGTTTTATCAAAAACTCATTCATATTGAAAAACAAAATCAAACTTCTTTCTACATTAGTGATTTCTTATTTCATGTAAAATCTTTTGAAATCACTATTGTAAATCATTTTCTCTCTATTACCATATGTTCTATGATACAGGTTCAGTCTCCAATGACTTTCTTTCATTGACAGTCATGAGGTTGAAAACCCACAACGTCTATCCCAGAATGTAAAGACAAACACAAAAACAGAACCAACCAACACTCTCTTACCACTAAAAGTAGTATGAATGAGCGTGAGGGAGATAGTGCCTAGTGCACCACATAAGGAAGGTTCTGTAGTCAACCCAGTAGCTCTGTCTCCTACATAGATGAGTAGTATTTAAACCGAGACAACTGCTAGCCCCCATACATCTTCTCAAAAAGATGTAATGGCTGAAAAGGCACAAAAACAGTTACTAGATTCATTCTCTCAACAGGGTGAGTCTATTGAATTTTGCCTGTCGGCCAAGGTATCTGATGTAGTGTCACCACTTCAAACATAATCAATTCTTGATGCACAAGGAGAGGTTACACACACAAAGGATGAGTTGACGGAAACAAGAGTTTCGACCATTTTAAGGTCAGATTCGATTGTTCAAGGTTCGTTAGTGGACCAATTGCCTTTACAGGTGTTAGGAGAGGATACTGATCCAAAAGCCATATGTCAGTGGTCAGTGTCTACCTCCCCAGGCTTAAATCCCCTGGATGCATCTGCGGATAGTGGATCTGACATAGGTGCAGATCGGCAACTTGTTGACAATGATTCAGATATTACCTGATGAGTCACAAGGAAATGTCTTCACAGGCATTAGAAGGGAACTTTGATCTTTATGCTAAATTCTTTGGATCATTGTTTACCTTCCCAGAATTCAAATCTGGAACCCTAAAAGGGAAAATAGCAACTTGTAGATTATGACTCAGATTTATCTGACGAGTTTAACAAGGATGGGGATTTGTGAACTCCCATTGCACCACCTGTGACCTCCTTAAGGATGGCTAAGGTGATTTTCCTTGCAGGTACAGCTGGATTATGGAGCTATGAGAGGAGTGATACACTTGTGAGAAAGAGTGTAAACACAAGTGGAGAGAAGAGTGAAACACATGTGAGGTACACTAAAACACAATCACACACTCACAGTGAGGAAGAAAGAGAAACTGCTTGTTATTTCTTTTCCAACCAAGTGAAATATGAGAACTCCTTCAGACGACGGCATACATTCCTTCTTTAAGGGGGAGATAAAAGCTTAAGTAATAGTTTGGAGGATTCCTCAACTAAGGGGGAGAAATAGCAGGGAGGAAGAAAAAGATCCTACATGTACACTACACCACACCATTGTTGTTTCTAACTACGGATCCTATTGTACGGGAGAGGTGGTAAACACAAGGTGATTTTCTGATAAGGGAAGAAGCTGTTAGGGGAGTACCATTGATTTTTATCTGCGGATCCTATTGTACGGGAGAGGTGGTAAAACGAAGGTGATCTTCTTTAATCAGTTGATTCTCATAGGGGGAGAAGCAAGAGATATGGGCTTCTCAACAGGAAATGTGGTTGTACAAATGAAGATGGAACTACTTGAAGATATGTTCAGTCTAGAGGAACATCTACTTGGAATCTGGAAAATGTTAAATCTCATCCAGAACTTTTCTGCTATTTACTTTGCATGTATGTTTATATCTTTTTCTTATTTGTTAGTTGAGTTATCCTCTAGGTATTTGTGTGTTATTGTCTAACAAACAAATAGGGGGAGATTGTAAGTCATATGTCATAGCCTATTTGTATATTCGAGGATTCAACTCAACTCAAATAAGAATATAATAAGTAAATAGTGGATCGACCGTCAGAGAGATCTCGCAAAGTAATATCTGTCAAAGGATTCAGAAACAAGGTTCATCTACAGACTTGAGGAGTTAATTCACTGGAAGAAGTTCAAGAAGTTGATCATGCCTCAGTGATATAAATCAAGATCGTGGATTTAATCAAGTGACAGAGATCTCGTCAGGGTATCAATAAATTACAAGGATTTAATCTGAAGAAAATCAAAGTGTCAGAGTCAAGACATGAAGAAACGTCACGGAAGTTAGTCACTCATGAACCAGACAGTACATCGAGTGTCAACGTTGAAGTGGTGGAATTGATTCATAATTTTCAGTGATTTTCGGAAGATTTGCAGAAGAATGGTTGCTGCTCAAGACTAGAATTAATTCTCTATTAATTAATTAAGTCATCTAATTTAATTAAGAAAATAAATTATATCTGCGAAGAATAATTTATTTATTAATTGAATTAATTGATTAATTAATTCTGAATTAATTCTAGGAATTTTAGGAATTTTCAGAAGTTTAATTGGATTAAATTTAAGCTTTAAATCAGCAAGACAATTGAAAATGAACTAGCATGACAATCAGGATTGTCATACCGATTGTCATGCTAGGCCATTTTACATTGTCATACCGAAAGTTACTCTAGGAGGGTAATTGTCTTGCTAGTTCATTCTGATTGTCTTGCTAGTTCATTCAGATTGTCTTGCTAGTTCATTCAATTGTCCTACCGAAAGTCATACAAGCTATAGGATTGTCATGCCAATTCAATTCTATTGTTGTGCTGATTTAAAAAGAAGCAGAAGACTTTTCTTTCAAAAAAATCTCAATCAAAATACAAGAACAAAAGTGCAGCCGCCTCTGAAAAATATCATTCTTCATCTGCAGAAATTCAAGATCAATTTCTAGTTTGTTAATGTTAAATCCAAACCACTAGAATTATTTATCTTGTTCTTGTGTATCAATCTAGCGGATTAAAATCCCTAGAACTTAATCTCAAATCGCGTTTAGCATTTGATTCTAATTATTGCAAAAATAGAAAAAGTTCATGTCGAATTTATTCTAGATTTGTGATAATTGATTTGAGATTAATACCTTGTAATCGATACAGTTGTTGTAACACCTTTCAAGTTTAATAATATTTTTATTTAACTTGAATTTTGTTTCACATTTTTTATTCCGCATTTAATTCGATTATTTGGTAACGTTTGTATTCAACCCCCCTTCTACAAACACATTGGGACCTAACACATATGTACTGTCAGACTTAACAGAATAAAGCCTTTTCTGTCTCTGAATCTGATCCTTCAAATAGTTTGCAGCACTTCTTGTCAATCTATCATCCACTTGAAGTAAGAATAGTACATGCTCCAATTCTTCAAAATACTTCAATGGAATGGCATTTTGCCTTATATGATAAACCCTACCATCTGTAATGAAGTACAACAAGATGTGTTCTTTCAAGTAGGTATGGTAAACCATTTGTACAGATTCCAGTTGATTCAATCTCTCAGGAGTTGCTCCAATACCTGGTTCACTCAAGGAAGTTGGATCATTGGTAGTGTTCTGTATTCTTCTTTCATCAGCACTTCCCAATCTAGTTTTATCTCTTGCTTCCTTTCCAGTAACTACTCTTGCTTCAAAACCACTTGCATCAGTCTTCAAAGGTTGAGTCTGTTTTGCTTTAGTGAATCCTGGTAGGAGTGTCTTTGGTCTAACTTCTGATATCAAGTTAACTTGAGCTATATCAGAGGTTACTTGCTTCTTTGGAATATCAGAACTTACTGTCTCTTGACTCTGAACAACTTGAGCCATGTCAGAGGTTGTTTTAAGAACTTTTCTTGAAGTCAGAGCAAGATCATCCTTTTCATCAGTGATTTCTTCATTCTCAGGAGGCACATAAACCTTGATAGGTTCACCAACCTTTTCTTTACCCTTGGATCTTGGATCTATCTGCGATTGTGATTTAGACAATGTTGCTTCAGTATTTGTCCTTTCTTTTATCACAATGTCTTTGATTTTTGGAAGTGTCTTTTTACCAGAAGCTTCAGATTTAGATGTGACTTTTTCTGATTTAAGTCTGGCTTCTTCTTCCATTAAACTCTCCAAGTTCATTCCTGGATTATCCTGAAGAAATAACTGTCTTCACATTTCTTCATCAAGATCTAAAAGTTCATCAGAACTTATCCTTTTACCAGTAGAAGAACTAATTCTTTTCCCAGTATCAGAACTTGTCCTGTGACTTGTGATTTCAGATTTTCTTGATGAGAAACCTCTACCTTGACTATGACCTCTACCCATTCCAGAGTTTCCTTGATCATCCTTTTCATCGTCCTTCCCTTTCAGTGTCTTGCCAGTCTTGCATTTGGACTTAATTACTTTCTCCCCCTTTTTGACATCAGCAGGTAGTAGAAAAGAGACAAGCAATTCCACTGAGGCTTGGATTTCAGTAAGTTGAGATTGCTGAGAAGCTTGATTTTTCAGAATATCATCAATCTGAGCTTGTTGTTTCTCTTGAGTCTTCTCAATATAAGCAATCCTGTCAAAAGTAGGTTGGAAGAACTTTTTCTTGTCAATTTTCTGAATTTGGTCATGTTTGATGAATTCTTCCTGAATCTTGTGTAGCTCTGCATGAGTAGTTGAATGGAGACCTTGTAGATGTTTAGTACTCAATGCAGTGACTCTAAGCTGGGTTTTGAAATCATCAGAAATTAACATTTCATCAGCTTTTGTCAAGTGCTCAGCAAGATGCTTTGCATCTGGAACACAGGAAACTGAGTTCCATTCCTTAGTCCACTCATGTCCTGCAGGAGTTTCACTCCAAGGCACTGGTGCTTCTCTGGTAACAAACTTTTTAACAAGTTCAGATTTAAGAATAGTTTGTTGAGGAGCATGTCCTGAAGGACCTGCTTCATCAGCATCTACATTTGGAGCATCATCACCAGTATCTCCAGCATTTGCAGCATCAGAACTTACAAAATCAGTATCTTCTGATAAAATAACAGTGTGAGTAGCAGTAGAGGCTTCAACATCCTCTAATTGTTAATCTGGTTCTAAGTTCTGATCAACAGCCATATCCTGATGCTCACCTATATTCTGATCATCAACATCGAGATGCAGAGAAGGTGTAGAAGAGAAGTCTGAATTTTGAGCAGCATCAGTAACAGGTGTTGTTGATGGATTAGTTGTTGTTGGAGCTTCTAGGAGAATTACTTCAGGCACAACCAGGTTCTGAACATCAATTTCAGTACTGGTGCCTGTATTAACAGGAGATACAGACTTTTGAACAAGAGACACAGATGGTGTGTTGGCCTTTTCAGGAACAGCTTCCTGAGATGGAGTGGATGAAGAAGAAGTGACTTTAGCAAATTCCTTTTCTTGTGAGATCAGAGATTCCTGATCTCCTTCCTTAGTTGCTGCTTCTTCATCATCTGAAACTGGCCTTTTTGCCCTCTGTTTCTTGTATCTCTTTGTAGATATGGATTACTTGGGAGTTTCAGGAACAGTCATTCTTCTAAGCCTCTTGAGAAGCCTAGATCCCCCAATTTCAGAATCCTTCTGAGAAGTCACTGTCTCAGCTTCTTGGACAACAGGTTCTGATGCAGAAACCTGTTCCTCACTGTCAGACTCATCTCTCAAAGCAATCCTCCTTCTCTTTTGAGGTGTTTGAGGAACAGTCTTTGTCCTCTTAGGTTTGGAAGATGAAGGCTTCACAGTAGGTGCTGAGGATGAGGGTTGAACTGTCTGTGAAGTAGAGAGATAGGATTTGATATATTGCCTAAGGGTTGGTTGAGTAGTATGGGTGGTAGGTGCTGATGGTTGTTGTGGTGTGTGGGAGGTGTTTGTTGGTTGGACATCAGGATAAACAGATCTATAGGAATCAGGATCAGCATTTACTAAGATCTGTTTCATAGACTGAGGAATCTGTAAAGGTATAACCACTGGTTTCTTAGTGTCAGCATTTACCAGGTCATTAAAGTAATATTTTGCAACTTTAAAAGGTGAAGTTAAGGTACTGGTTAGTCGAGGTTCATCAGTACAAAAAGTATATATAAGTTAACAGAATCTAGCAAAGTAAACAACATTCCTATCCTCTGTCATCCTATCCCCAATAAAACATATTATAGCCGTTGCAAAATCAAAATGAGTTTGGTTTATAATGGCATACCCGATGTGCTGACTCATTATGGGGATGACATCAAAATTCGAACACTTGTTTCCAAAAGCTTTAGTGATGCAGTCGAAGAAGAAGCTCCATTCCCTTCTGATATAAGCCCGTTTCAACTGTCCAAGCTTTGCCAAACTCTGTTCATACCCTAAACTGGCCATTAACTCCTGAAGAGCTGATTCCTCTGGAATTGAAAAAGTACATCCTTCTGGGAGATGTAGAGCCTTGCATATTGTACCAGGAGTGACTGCATATGAAGAATCACCCACTTCGAAAACAATACTAGGAGTACCATTTGGACCACCATTATCAAAGTTTCCAGTCCTCCAAAGTGTCAGAACTTGTTGGCTTGAGAAGACGGAAGGTTGGGTCAATGCATACCCGATTTCACTGTGTGCAAGAAAATCTTGCATAAAATGCAATTCAGACGGAGCTTCAGCATTATCAAGAATTGCAGCATAGTTGTTTGGAACAAATTTAGCTCCATCAATGATCAAATCCTTAGGTGCCATAAAAATAATCGAGATGTAAAAGTGCCTGTTAGGTGTTTGATAGAATGTCTATATGAAAAACCAACGTTAGAAGAGAAAAGAGAGTAAAAGCAAATAGGGAGAAAAAGTATGAAAGGAAATAAAAAATTAAAAAATCCTCTCTCTATCTTACTTGTACTTTTATAAAAAAATATAATCGTTGGACACCTGTCAGACATGCAGTAAAAACGAATAGTTAATGGACACGAGAAAACAGTAATCATTACTTACCCACTTGCAGTTTTTCAAGAAAAAAACCGTTCCACTTACCCAGTTATTCCATTAATCAAGGTGAATCAGTTTTAATTCAAAATTGAAACTGTTCCCACTTATTTAATTATTTTTCACTGCAACATCAATATTCTCAAAAAAAAATTGAGTGAAAATGACCATAATAAATCGGACGAGCAAGTACTGATAAAATAAAATCAGAACTTAAGTTAAAACAGAATTTATATGGTCATCAGAATATGAATATGTATCAGGATTTATCAATACATTACAAAATATCTCAGAGACAAGATCTTAAAACAAAAACAAATTTCATTAATATATCAAGAGAATACATTCATGAAATTTAAATTACATCAAAACTTGTACAAGATTTTCCCTAAGCTGCTAAACCTAACGTCAACAGCCTTAGTCCTAGCTCAAGAAGCAGGGCAAGGCTGATGATGAAGAAAAACAGGAAGAAAAAAATAAATTATTTCTTCTTCCTACTCTCGACAAACAGAATAGCGAGTCGAATGATTCGCTCTTGCTGGTGGAGAGCTTCCAGCCTTTTCTCCTCCAATCGCTCCAGATGGCGATGGTAGTCCATGTAGAAGAACAGGAGGTGGGTGAGTACCTCCTGGGGAACGGAGTCCCATATCTCATCAGGAATGACAGTGACGTGCCATTTCTGCTGTCATCTCCAAAAGAAACACTTGGACCATCTTTCTCCACGAAGTCTGATAGCAGGGCCTTATTTCCAGTCATATGTCATGAACATCCACTGTCCAGAACTAGGATATTTTTCCTGTTGCCATGCAATCACAAAGACCACTAATGATTAGTTTTAAGGACCCAGACTTGCTTGGATCCTTTGGCCTTATCAAGTTTGTTAACATTTGCAGCGGGTTTAACATTAGAGTTTATGTTAATAATTTTCTTATCAGAATTTACACTATCAGACTTTGAATCAGAATTTACACTAGAAGGAACAATGGAAACTTTCTTCAAAAAAGATTTTATTTAATAATAATCATAGTACAAACTATGATATTCCTTACAAGTATAAATGGAATGCCATAAACTACCACAATGAAAACAAGGATTTTGTGGTTTGTATCTAACAGAATGACTCTTAACTCCTGACTTTGAAGGTAAGGAGTTTATGTTCTTATTCTTCCTGCAACAAGAAGCCAGATGGTTAGAACTTCCACAGTTATGACACGTTTTCCTAGGAGCTTTAGGAACAGGCTTGTAATTATTGCTTTTATTCACACCTTCCTTTCCATTCCTATTTTTCCTAGGTGATTTTACCTTGTTTGCATTCTAAACATCTTTCAGCTTATGCTTAAGCTGTTTCTTAGTCATTAAGCCTATATTTACTTCAGCTGTCTTTTCCTATTTTAGTTTGTCAGAAGTTAATTCCATTTTAACTTCTGATTTCTCATTATCAGACTTTACAGTTACAAACTTAACAGGTTTTAACTTTGATTTTTGCTTGACAACAACTGGCTTAATTTCTACAGTTCCTTTATCATTCTTATCCTCTCCATAACCTAAGCCCTCTTTCCAATTTTCACTACTTAGCAAATTTTGAGTTGTTCTGCCAGAGTTAGTCCAAGTCCTGATAATCTCTCTTTCCTTTTCTAACTCAGTTTTTAGAGATTCATTCATTTTTAACACTTCATCCCTAACATAAAAAGCATCATCTCTATCCTTCTGAGTTTGATGGAACATAACTAACTTTTTTTCTAAGAAATTATTTCTTTTCTTAAAAGCAAGATTTTCAGAAGTTAATCTTTCACATGTTAAAGTTTGATCTCTATAACTAACAAACATGGTTTTAAGATATCTTCTCAACTCATTAATATCATCAGTATGAAAAGCATAAGTAGTCTGAGGTACCTTTATTTCAGCAGCTTCAGAACTGCTCTCAGCACTTTCTTTATCAGCATTTGCCATCAAAGCATAGTTCTCCTCACTTTCAGAGTCTGAGGTGTCTGTCCAGTTTTTCTTCTTTGTGACCAGAGCCTTGCCTTTGTCACCCTTCACTTTCTTGCAATCAGGAGATATGTGGTCTTTCTCACCACAGTTATAGCATTTGACATTGGTATAATCTCCTCTATCAGACTTTCCTCCTCTGCCCTCAGATCTTCTGAAATTATTTTTATCAGAACTTGTGCCTTTCCTGGAAAACTTCTTTCCCTTCCTGAACTTCCTGTATGCAATCTTTGTGATCCCTTTCACCATAAGAGCACACAGCTTCATCATCTCCTCATCAGCATCAGTCTCAGGCAAGCTTTCAGAATCTGAGTCATCATCACTTTCAGAACTTGATGACTCAGTATCAGATTTTGTGAAAAGAGCTTTACCCTTGTCTTTCCTTGAGGTAGCTGCCTTGGGGGATTCTTCTTCAGCCTTAAGAGCAACTGTCCTTGACTTTCCTCCTTTCCTCTTGCTTCTTTGTTCCATCTCAAGTTCATGAGTCTTGAGTATTCCATAAATTTCATCAAGAGTTGTACTGAGTTGAAATGGTATAAATTTGTACTGAGTAAACAAATAAATGTCAGAAACAACGATGAAAAAGCTGGATTTGTATGGTTATACCTGATTTAAGTTGATACCATTCTGTGACAGACAGGATGACAAAAATGTCAGGATTGAACAATGTATCGTAATATGGATTAAAGATGAAAGGAAGAGTAGTTTTAAAACATAACCAGTAACAATAATTCATTACCTGGTAGTCGTATGTCCAGTTCTTTTGCTTCAGGTATTACTACACTTATGTCACTATCAAGGTGCGTGACTGATCTGTAAGATGTAGTTGCCGTATTTTTTGATCTCACTGGCTGATAAGTTTGCTCCGAGCTTGTAGAATTATAATCTTATGAGGAATGTGAACAATTTATACAGCTTTGACGGAAACAGGTCATACCCCTATCTGCATTTGAAGACATGGTCTTTTATAAACAAACTGAGCAGGTGAACAGTTCCGCCATAATTTCAATTGGCTTACTGAATATAAAATACTTTTACCACGATTGTAAGATTCCAGGAGCCTCTTGTCGATAGTAGAAGAATACAAATTTTTAGACGGAGATATTCTTGACGCTGGTAATTCAAAGTTAGGACGTGGTGCAGGCTTTAAAGCTGAAGGTCTATGAAGAATGCGTGTTACAGAACTTTGATAACTGATTCCTGTATTAAAATGGCTACCATGAAAACCATGTGTGTTTTTAATGATGCTTACGTAAATGTATTATGTTGTGAGACTTCATTATACCTGATAGATCTATGTTGGATAACCGTCGCTGGGAAGGTGTCATGTAAGATTGCTCAGACACATGCTGTGGTCCAGTACCTTAATGACATAATGATAAGATTAATAAGTATGCAGTTAATGGTAGTCTAATAAGCACGTTACGTACAATATTCACAACATAGTTCTAAAGATAAAGATGAATATAATGTCACTTTATCTGATGTCGTTTTACCCAGTTGTGAAGGCGGAGTCTTTCTGGACATGGTGCCTGCACCAATATTATTAGGGAATCTGGAGGAGTCATGTGCAATATTCTGGCTTAAACGTCGAAGTGATTGTCTAGTCGTTTCTGTCAACATTCTTGAAAATCTTTACAGGTACAAATTGTTGAGTAACCAGCTCATCTAAAACCTTAAGGTGTTAGAGGAAGGCCCCAGTAAGATCATATATTTAACACTCCCCCTCACTCGAAAGCCCATTTATGGGTCGAAGAGTGGAACACCGGCACCCATCTTTGGGGTATCAATTGCCTTTAGTGTCCACATTAAATTGTGAGATTGTTGGGGGTGGCTGGGAATCGAACCTTTATTCTCCCGCCAGCCTAAGCTCTGATACCATGTTGAGTAACCAGCTCATCTAAAACCTTAAGGTGTTAGAGGAAGGCCCCAATAGGATCATATATTTAACACAAATTCACAATAAAAAGTTAAAAATACAAACGCATACCTAAATTTCCGTATATGGAGTTTGCAGAAGGTGTAAAATTGGGATTAATATTCTCCCAACCACTGACATAGTTCCTATATATTCCTTTGTTTTTTGGCATGGTAGTATGATTAGAAGGACCACAGTGTCGCTTAGAAGCTAAAATGAAATCATTCTATGAATTAGAGACCAATACAAAACCCTAAAAAACATTAAATCAGATATGTTTGGATGAGTACGGAGACACAGGGGCCAAGCGGTTATTACAACTTTTCCAATTTACAATCTCTAACATTTGGAGATATATAATAACTTTGTTAATGACAACGAAAGGGAATGAGGCTGAAACATACTATTTGTCTGCAGAAGTGGAGATTTGTCTTCTGACATCGAATTGAATTGCGCCATGATTGATGCATGCGGGGCAAACTTATCAATCGGATTCATACGTCTTCTCAAAACTGGGAGATAGGCGTAGCCGTTAAAACCAAAGGAAGAATAAAAAAGCAATAACGGAATCGTTTCATACCAGGCTTGATCGAAAATTGGTTGGACAGCGATGGACGCTTGGAACTTGTGAGTGACATTGCAACAACAGATGTTAACGATGACAAATTACTTATACCATAATCATGATTCCGTGTTTAGACGTGGTAAACATGGAAACAAAAAAGATTTTCAAAGATTACTTGAGAGAGATAAAAAGCTGATTTAGTGGGATTTTTGGATTTCAAAAGGTGGAATACATGGTAGTTGACTTGTTATTAGTTACGCTCAAGACAAGTTAGTGTTCTTTTACCAAAGTTCTTGTCCAAGTTGCGGATATTGGCTTTCGTTGTAAACCACCTGTATGTCAGAAAAAATGCATTCACTTTTCAAGGCGCACACCAAACTCATTGAAAAATGCATTCACTTTTCAAGGCGCACCAAACTCATGACTATACCTAAATTAGTCGAAAACTGAATTCACTTTCAAGCCGACACCCAACTCATGACAATCATACAACAATTCACATACACACTAGGATTATAAGGATTTTATATCTTCTTTCTTGAGATAAAATGTTTACAATAGATCTATATCAGGGCAGTGTGTATTCCTTTAAATCAATCACTTCCTGAGGTTAAATTTTGTCGACAAAATTAGTAAAAGTTACACACATGTATCAGTTTGGCAAGGAGTTCAATTTTTTCAAATTTGGGAACAAGCTTTAATGTTCTTATTTATTTGTTTTCCCAGAGATTTTTTAGCAAGTTTACAAGGCTTAGTTGCATGGTTGATGTCAAAGTCTACGATCAACCTTCCCAACTTTTGGTACTACAGACATTATGCATTAGCCAGCTTTTTCCTCTGAAGTTTGCATGATCACCATGAAAACATGAAATGTCGCTGGTACATTTCTATAGGGAACTACTTTCTATGTTGGAGATTTTACTTGTGTGTTGCCACACTCCTGTACAGTAAGATACCGAAAGCCCCGATCACCAAACTTAGAACTGCAGGAATGCCGATGGATTCTACATATGCGTTTCTGCCTGTCCTCTCTGTTCTTCCTTGGCGAGACCTCTCATCAGAGTATTCCCGCAGGATGTTATTCAGATTATCGATTTGATGAATGATCTGACGTTGGCTCCTTCCAATAAGCAATATCTGTTCGCACAACAACGGTTCCTTGAATCAGTAAGTGAAAAAATAAAAAGTAAACAAAGGTCGAGTAGAACTAAGCACAGGTTCGTGACACAGATATTTAGAAGTATAGCAGATGTGAGTTTATGAATAGATTATATTTCCCTTAAGCACACACATCAGCATGGGCATGTATATACAATTATAAACCTTAAATTATGGTCTTATTGTCAAGTTTTCCCCGAGTATGTGCTTAGGCTCGATAAGATGTAAGCAACAAAATATTACGAACTCTGTGAACAAACCACGAGATTAATCTTTTATAAAAAAAAATTAGCTTAATTTTAGTACAAACAAAGTGCTTAGTAACTGGTCCTGATGAAGAATACAAGTTTGCACATGAGATAACCCAAACTTTATTGTGGACTGCTTGTTCGGTTGATATACTACTAGATAGTTTATATGCTATCAATTATTTTCTGAAGTAAATGTGAGAGCAAAGATTTGTATGATGTACCTCTTCCATTATTGGTGACTCTCTTGCTAATTGAGAAGAGGAAGCAGAACTAGGTAGTAGTGTACCATTCATTGCACCATTGCCAGCCATGAACAGTGCAGGTTGTGCAGTGCCATTGCAGCTTTCGGCCTGCACAGCTAAATTTTGTTGGCTAGAGGATGCATTTCTGGTTGAGATTTTTAAATTTACCTCCTCAATACGGGATGTGAACTCATCTATTCTTTCAGTTAGTGTAGTAATTTGTTCCGAGAGTTGAGTGATTACACCCTGTAACAATTAAAAGTACAGCTCATGAGCAGGGTTGATAATGTGAACCCAAAAGAAAGGAACATGCACCGGCAGATTCTTGGGAACAGTTATCATCAAAAAATGGATTCTGCAAAAAAGCAAAGGTTCAAGTATCTGATTATGCAAGCAGCAATATGTACTTACTATGATCAGAAGATGAAAACAGTTCACTACAGATATGGGAACAAATGTAATAATATATGCTTGTCTTCTAGTTCTTAGGTCATGCTACAATTTACATCTATTGCAACCACTTTAAAATATTGTAAGGTGCTGTGCTTCATTGACATTTGCAACCTGACGAACAAAAGTAAGACCAGAGAAAAATTGATGGAAATACCGCCTAATCTTTTTGCTATCTCAACCATCACAGATAATGCTCTTCATTTTTTCTTACTCATCTGTTACTGTAAATGTTTAGTGTTTACATATTTTTTGTCCATGCGCAGTTGTGCGCCGATAGAAAGTGTTATTTATTACAACTAGACTAAAATAAGATGACTATTCACCCAAGATTCACAGGCACAAAATTATGATGCAAGGGCATAAACAAAACTGAGTATAAAGCTACCAGAAACCTCTCACTTGTAGAACATGTTTTACATTGGAAGTGAGACCTCCATTTCCTGTAGTAATTCTAACATTTGATGAAAGAGATGAGAATACCTGCTTGGGAAGTGCTGCTGGTGATTCTGGGGTTCTGCCATCAAATCTTCTGCTATTTACATCAAGTTTTGTTAACCTGGGTAGGTTCTTGTCACGTGCTGACAGAGAGAGTGATCTGCAAACAATTATCATACCAACAGATTAATATACCATACAACAGCCCCATCTTGTGTATGCTTCCACAAAGAACACAAATTTTCAAGGCATACAAAAAGGAAAATTGTACCGATTAAGATATCTGCTTCGTTGATCTGCAGAGGCCCGAGACAAGGCTTCTTTTGGGCTCGTTATGTCATCATCTATGCTGAGCTTTGTCTTCAAATCATCAGGCAACGCCTACAAATAGATGGTCTAGTCAGGAATAAGAACATTAAAAGAAGTGCATAATCAGTAAAAACAAAAAAGTATCATACCATAACATCATCAACAAGCTTTTCCAGCTGAATTTGTTCAATATAGGTCCGAGAAACATAAGAACCATCCAAGCCGAGCTGGTCTGCTATATGTTTGACATATAAACGATCTCTTCCTTGTACCTTCTCACCAAGAGCCATATATACGAGTCATTAACTTGATTACTGTAAAATGATAAAAGTTCACAAAGCATAAAAAATTTCTTAACCCACGGCTGCAAATCTGGACCAATATAATTCATAGAAAATGATAAAAAATATAATCGCCACGAGAACCTCGTATTGAAATACATAAAAATGCATTGCAACTATCAAAATAAAGTGAAACAGGGAAAGAAAGAATGTTCTTACAACATTGGAGCTTTCGGTGCAAACCAGTTAGTTATTTAATATCTACAGCCCAGATAAATAGAACACAAGATTGCTCAATAGCTCTCACACTAAATTGCTTATATTTTCATGAGGTCGGAAAGATATTACAAGGTCACTAGAAACAGGTTCAAAGGACAAGTTAGAATTATGCTTCTTCATGTAAACAGATATATTGACATAACCTGCCCTATGTTGATTATAGGAGAATCGAACTGTATATAAGTTCATCTTAAGATTTAGATACAGAAGGATGATTGATGTTTTTTAGGGGGGAAAAATATAACTATGAAACCTAAATTTTAAAACTTTCTTGTTGCATGTATTATATCATACAAAAATATTAATTTTACCACAGTAAAGCCATCAAACCTACATAAGGTGGGAAAAAATGCCAAGTAAGAAGAGTAAAAATACAGATTATTAAACATAATTCTAACTGTAAGTCATAATGAGAATGTTTAGTCGACTTACCTGAACATACTTTCGGTTTATCTGCTCTAACCAATCTGTTTTGACACACACCCTATCATCAGAGAATATATGACTGCTTCTTTTCAGGATGGTTGCAATGGTGTAGCCTAGAGCCATTAGCCCACCCAAAAGGCGTACACTAACTTCAAAAGTAATTCTAGGTGATATGATGAATGGACTATCAGTAACCCATTCCTGAAAGAGACAAGTACAAAAGATCAGTCAACAGTGAATTTTATTTATAACTAGCAAATATAATATATGACATTATATAACAGAGTCCAATAACCAATTCAGCTTGTAACAAATTGATGAATTAATTGTCCAAGCCTGAGACAAGATCTTTCCAACTCCAATTCTAGTCTTTCTGAATTGTCAACTTCCAATTATCTTAGGAAAAAAGTAAATAGACAATACCAATCATCGATAATCATTTCCTGCCAGAAAAATATTAAAAAGATGTGCACATTAATGTACCTTAACCATCTATAAAGTGTTTGGCAATTCACATTCAGCTTAACATTCACAAATATTTTTTCTTAATAACGTATGCGCACTTTGTTACTTATATGTCAGAGCAACTAGTAGCCGGTGCAGTTTTTAGCTTCCCTACTTCTTTTGTGAAACACAAAGATGCCTTGATCTTGTAAAGGCTCACAGCCTCACACTCTAGCTTCTGTCCCATCAGTGCTTGCTTTAAATCAGTACTACATAATATTTAAAGAACAAGTACATTCATATATGGTGTTCAAGTACAAGACAAAACAGCACCACAACTAATATCTCAACCAGGAATCTAATATCTACCAAACATGTACCTCAAACATAAGGTTGTATTTTCCATCCCTGTTCCTCATTCTAAGATATGACTGGCATGCTTCAGGATCCTCCCCAGGTGGTAAAAGATAGATATCATAAGTTTCCTCAGCACGTTCTTTGTAATCTTCGGATATAACTTCTTTGATTTTGTCTTCAGTTACTGCCTTTGTCGACTACAGTAACAAACAGCAATAACTTAGCTTTCTGATGTAGTGCCGAAAGTTGTATAAAGAGTAATCTGAGATCCAATTTAAGAAAACTAAAGATATTTTGACAAAATGAGAAAACAATATAACCTTCAATATATATGTGGGATTTTGAAACCCAGAAAAGGGGTTGAATTTGTTGATGATTTTTATATGTGCAGTCTGTAGATCTGGCTCAATAAAAGCTTTGTACATAGGATATACCTGTGGCAAGCATGTTAAGAAGTAAAGATATGTAAGTTATACAGAAAATACTAAAAGAAAGTTACTGAGAATCAAATTGAAAATAAATAAATCAAAATAAAAAAATTTAAAATCTAAACAAAAATAAGAATAATTAACCGTTTCAGAAATTTGATGAATTATCTCTTCAGGCTCTTGTCCAGCACGTTGAATGTCTCTAAAAACCCGTTTAACAAGGTCAAAGTGTACTCCACCAGTAACAGACACACGAAGATCCAAAAAAGGCCGAAGTTTGTCACTCAATGCATATATACCTTCAACAACGACAATGCGGGAGCTAGGGACTTCAATCGTCCTGTTAGATGATGTAGTTAGTAATGATGGAGATTAATTCAAAACCATTATATATAACATTATGTGAAACTTGTTATATATATAAGCTCCCTAAAGAAGGTTGAAGCACATCTTGAAAAAGAAACTACTGAGAGAAACAACCAAGGAAGCTTAAACACTTGAAGAATGAAGACAACAATTATAGTGGAATAAATACATAACAAAGAGAAGCAGATTAGCTCCAAAATATTGCAACCTGGTTCTTGATAATTTCATAATGAAAAAAATGTCTGAATGATTTAAGAGGGTGTTCAGAAACTGTATACACATGCTAAAGTCATTTTTCAGAATATAGATTTAATACATTTCAATAATTTTATTCTAATTATCGAGATAACTAGACTATATTGCATTGCATGAATGTGTTTCTGGAACTTGCGGAAATATGTGACCAGCAGTATAAAACACACCCAAAAACTGATGTGGCACATAATAGTTTTTTCCACACAATAACAGCAAATATATATTCAGAAGGGAAATTAACTACTTTTCTATTCACTATTTCTACCCATTCAATGCAGAGAAACTCAGGCCAATGCAGAACTACCTTGGCCCACAAAAAAACACAAGCTACCGATAGAAGAAGAGCAATAAATTAAATGCCTGAAAGGAGAGACTTTCAACCTGTATCCTATGCGAGAGCTTGATTTAAAATCATAGATAGGAGCTTGAACGGGATTCCCTTCTTTCAGACCATGAATATTCTGAAGTAATGTATCATAATCAGTCAGACGTGGATCTGCCAAAACAAAGAGATCCTTCAAAATTGAAGAAAAATCATTTGCATTTCTAACTATAATTAAGCAAATAATTATGTTTTCAGAGTGATGTAACTTAAGCAACCATTAAGGTATCTAGCAGTGCAGACAACAAAATAGTAATTCCTCCATCCCACTCCCAGTCAAACTGGCTTGTTTGTTTTTCTTTTTACGGAAAAATTATATTACAAGAACATATAATCAATATACTATTGCATAATATTATTATATTTGTAAAAAAGTAAATCCATAAACTTATTAATTGGCCAAAGTTTGGTCAGTTCAACCAAAAAAAGTCAACCATTCCAGTTAAGTAGGACAAAGGGAGTACCTCTACAGGCAAACCGTTGCAGGCAAAATCTAATTAGTTTTTTTTTGTTTAATCTTTCCAACAAAATTGAGGACAGATCTTATTTTCAAAAATATCACAAGTAATATTAATTAATTAATTAAAAAATTGGATTAACCGAAAGTAGATACAAATGGAATCATGAGTCATAGATTTCTTTTTAAGAAAACTTTAACTTAACAAGAAACACTTGCAAAAAAGACACACATGACTCTACCTCTATGTGGCTAGGAACAAATTTACTTGTTCGTGAGGCAATTCAAATTTTCATCAACATTAAGCACTAACTTTTATGAATTGGAGTGTTTTTATTGGTGTAATTGATGTGAATGCAGGAAGTTCATCAACATTTATGATGGAAAGACCAATCAAAATTTGACACGTCACTTCTTATTGTGTGGCCATGGTCACACCACAGAAAATCTGTTTAATTAATATACCAGCACTAGCACTCAGATAACCACAAAGTTGAATATATGATAGGTATCACCTTACCGTCAAAGTTCCCATCAACTATACGGCTGGCATCATTGTAGTTGTCCATAGTTATAACAGCAATGCTGGGCATAAAGTTGAGAACCTTTTCAGTAAACACAGTCTTTCCAGCTCCAGACGGTCCTGCTACCCCAACAAATATTATACCGTCATTCTTCTGAGCCAACAACTGGCATGCACGAATAACTATAAAGAACCCCTTCTCAAAGGATAGAGGATCCTGAATTCGAACAATCTCATAACGATCAGAATCCTTCCTTTTAACTGCTTGAACTTGGTCCCTTAGTAGGCCAGAGCGTCGCCTAGGTGAGTCACTGTGAGAATCAGCCTTAGACATCCTTATTTTGATTTTTTTTCCTTGGGCTACATAAGAAAAAGTTGAGATGGAATTACAAGAATGACAAACCCGTAATGTAATAGTATAAAAAGTTTGTAGAAAAACAACTAAGGTCAACAAAGTAAAATTGAAGTCCAAGTAAACTAAAGTTTTATTGAATGCGAAAACAGAATAAATTTGGGTCAAATGAAGTCAAATATTTCTACAGCCTCTTACTGTTCTTTTAAACAAGTGATACAGTGATGCTAACACTACCCGAAACCATATATTCCTCAAACTATTTTAAGTATGTGTTTTCCTTCTGTTTCACTTGCATCTTTCATTGGCAAGCACTCATCAATATAGAAATAGTTACTCAATGGCTACAAAATTTTCAGCCATGCAACTGAGGGTGAATATATAGTAATTTTGCAACAATAAGGAAACAGAAAAGAATTAAAATATAGACCAGTTACGCAACTGAAAAACATCATAATTTAGTTGTAGTACTAAATCCTACTCAGTATCTATGTAGTAATAAAAGATTTACCAACTTGTAACATAAAAAGGTACTAAACAACAAAAGTACACCATAAAAGAATAAATAACAACTAAAAAGAAATACAATTGACAAGTTGCTGATAGATCAAAACACCAGAACAAAAAATCCAACAACCAGTAAATTTGACAATAAAATTGCATACTTATGTTTATATACATAAATAAGTATCGTGGACAAAAATCAATGACCCATCAATAAAATTTAGAAATCATATGAGAGCAAAATGAAACATCAAGAACTTAACAAAAAAAAAATCAAGAAGCTAAGAAAGTGCACCTTTAAAATAGAGTAGCTGCAAATGGTGTTTGATTTGTGATCTTCAAAGGAAGTGATATTTGGGATAAAGATGAAAAGGGGGAATCAAGAATTTAAATGGGGTTATTTGAAAAGGGGGTGAAAGTTTGTTTGATAAATTTTGAGAAGAAAACACACGGAGAGAAGAGACTCGAAAGTGGGGGGGGGGTACGTGGGGGAAACAAACGGTGGGGGGCGACTCTGATGTGTTTGTGTGAGCTACTTTTACTACTACAGTACCTAACCCGCTAACCGTGCCTCAGTGTCCGTCGTGTACGTTTAAGGGCTCGTTAAATCTGAACAGAACTTTCTGAATAGTTGAAATTTCTGAATCACTAATAATCTGACGGTAATGAATAAGATTATTTAATAAAATTATTTAAATTTCTGAATGATAACATTAATTTATTTATGGTTGAGTGGTTGATAATGTTCAATAATTATTTTTATTGAAAGTTATTTAAATTAAAATATATATTATTAAAATATTTTTTTGATAAGTTAAAAATTTATCATTTTATAATAATTAGGCAACTTTAAAAATTAGACCGTAAATAAGTACAATCACTAATAACCTTAAGATAATACTACATACTAAAAATGAACATATTTTTTAAATATATATATATATATTTGTGTGTGTGTGTTTTCAAGAGATAACTCTTTTATATATAGATCCGTAAAAAACCTTAATTCTATTATAGAATTTTATCAAATTTATTGCTAATGTAGAATAATAACTATATATTTAAATATAATAAAAAGTTTAACAATTGAAATTTGAAAAAAATTAATTTTAAATTTG
This sequence comes from Apium graveolens, assembly GCF_009905375.1. Classification (NCBI taxonomy): domain Eukaryota; kingdom Viridiplantae; phylum Streptophyta; class Magnoliopsida; order Apiales; family Apiaceae; genus Apium; species Apium graveolens. The sequence goes on along the minus strand of NC_133649.1, from coordinate 36,232,046 downwards.
ATTCTATTGTGAAATAAATTTGGATAACTATGATTTTATTGTGATTTTACTATAAAACCATTTTAAACAAATTCATCAAATTACAATAAATTTTAAATAAAAAAATTGTGCAATTTCATCGTTAATTTTGTGATTAAAATTTGTACCTATATATGATGAAAAATGAAATAAATTATGTATTTATATTCTTTAAATAATGGTTCATCTCAATATAAAAATTACTTCATGTATTGACATCCCTATATAAGCTTCAAAGAAAGTTTACGTTTTTTTTCTATTTTAATTCAAATAATTATATATTTAATTATTTTTGATTCATTCAGAAGTAATTTAAATTAGATTTTCATTTTCTAAATATAAAACATGGAATTTAAAGATTTACAAACTTTTTTACTCACGAAACAGATTCCACTACATGTGTTTGCATAGAGGACAAGAAAATTATTTTTTTAATAAAATATGAATTTTATTAAATAACAAAATATAAAATTAATACATGAGAATTGAAAGAAACAAAGTGACATAAGTATAATTTGACTGGTTCAGTGAAAATTTAGAAACCCACTCGTCCAACACTTATTCAGAAGAAATCCAATCGTCCAGTTACATAATATTTGAACTAAACAATCTAAACAAAGGAAAAAAGAATGGTTCAGTTCATAGTAACGCATTCACCTGTTAACAAATGGGGCATAAATGTAATATCTTTTAGTATAAAAAAACTGTGCATATACGTTACCCTGATAGCAAGTTCAACAGTTCCCTTAAACATGCTTTTAAGTCCAAATATAAGGAATATGACATAAAATTGCACTGCAAACAGTGTCTTAGTAGTTCTTTATATCACTAAAACATATCTCTCATACCTTATCTTTAAGTAACCACATGTCATTCCTTATTTCATTTTTAACAATAAAAAAAATGATTTTTCTCTCTTCTTTTTAGTTGTTTTCTCTCTCTTCATTTTATATCTCATTCAAATTTATTATTATAATAATAATAATAATAATAAGGAATGAATATAAGGATCATTGTTGGAGTTGAAATTCAAAATTATGTCTTAAATCACTAAGAGTTAATATTTTATAATATTTATAAGGAATCTACTAAGACACTTTTGGACTTGCTCTAAGTCCTAACAAAAGAAAGCAAAGCCGTTTTTATTCTTTTTTTTAATTACAACAATATATTAAATATTTCTATTTCTTTTAAAAATAATAATAAAGAAAGTACGAGGTAAACCAACAAAATGTGTCACAATATCTCGTTGAATATTAAATTATATACTAAGAAAAATATATCCATGCAAACTTGTAGTTATAACATTTTTATTCATGATATTCTGCACTCTGCACTCTGCTAAGAAATTCAACAGCATCATATGCCAATAATCCAAATGTCCCAAAAGCAAAAAGCACGAACATATGTTGATTATCTTCGTACGCCTAATCATTTTTATGCATCTTTGTTTCAACTGCTTTTGTAGTCGTCTGACCAATTACAAATAGTCCATTTTTAAATCCACTCAAATGATAAGAGTTAATCTAAAGTAAGAAAGTTAATATGTGCTTCCTTTTTAGCTCAAATATCAGCTTTCCATAATACATTATATAGCACATCTCTTATCAAGTCATGTCGATATTTGAACTCTGGTTGTTTTTTGACAATGAACAACGTGCTCTCCAAATACATATATTTCACACGTTCACAAGGACTATTGAGCTTCATTTGAAAATAAATAAATAATGAACATGTACCGCAATATCATCTCAATACTCCGTAGGCATTATACGTTCCCCCTATAGGCGTGGCTAATAGAAAATCTTGAGTATGTGTGGCTCTCAAGAACGAAAAAACAAATATTTTTTATCGTAGTTAACCCGCAGTTGCTACCCTTTGGGTGCACGGGGTAAACCCTACGAGCTCATGCAATAGCTTACAAACCACGTGAACCAAGGTAAACCGCATTTAAGCGACAGGCTCTGACTCAGGAGGCATAATCATAAATTCTCCTCCCGTGAGATTCGAACCTGTAACCAAGAGGTACATGCCATTTAGTGGATAATTTAACCAAATCTCCACAAAAAAGCACAGTTTGCGGCGATTGTTGTGCTAAAGTAAAATGATCTCCGGTTGAAATCATCTCACATCTTCGTAAAATATGATCCTTCAAGTTAATAGATTGGATGCGAAAAGCCACAAATGCAAATGGTCTAGTAGCACCTACAATATGCATATCTAGACCACCTAAACGTATAGGCATAAAAAATTTAATTTTAATTTTTTTTATTGCAAAAGCATATATATTTTTCGAAAAGTCTTTAATATTATTCTTGGTGTGTTTTGATTTAAAATCATTACTCCTTTATTTTAAAATGATGCTTAATGTCTCTTATGCACGAGTATAAATATTTTTGGGGAATATAATTTTCATTGTAAAAAATGATCGAATTTTTAATAAAAACATGATATAGTAAATAATGTGTTATATGATATTTTGTGGTAGTCAAGATTCTGGTTAAAAAATTGTCGCTTATTAACTTTTTTTATCCTTTTATGCTATGTTAGATCAATTCTTAAGCCAAATAACGTGTTAGCCTGTTAGAGCGAAAAAATCATATATGTTTAAATTTTATGTGAGTTTCACCATATTAGATTGGGCAATGGGATGACTAAAAGATAACTTGAACAAAAGTGTGTGTGTGTGTATATAGGCAAATGATCAAATAGAAACCAATAATAAAATAGAAACTAGAAACTAATCTGGTTCACTCAATTTTGCGTCTCATTCATAATCGTCTCTACCAAACCCAGATCTAATATTCCCGTCAACCTTTTTCGATCAATTTGTTATCGGAGTCATCACCTCTCTCTCTCTCCCGCCCCTCTCCCTCCCCTAACCTCATCCATTGAAAAAACTATGCCTGCATATATATACAAGCCTGTATGTATATATCATCCTCCAATAGTAATTAACATTAATTTCGTCACTGATTGATATGAATTTGACCCCCAAACACCTTTAATATTGAGATGTTGCGATTTTCATTATGGTGGTTGGGTGAATTAAAGGTGTTGGTGAAGAACTGTTTTGATTTCATTTTTTCTAATTTTGATACCTAGAACAAAAATTAAGAAATGGAGGTGGCGAGTTTTATTAGAGATGATAGCTGTTATAGGTAGATGTGGGAAAAGATCATAGGTCGATGTTGGTGATGTAGGAAGTGGTGGTGTTATGCATAGTCGTACACACATATGTATTTGTAACATCCCAAATTTTTATAATTATTTTTAGTTGAATTATTTGATTTAATTATTAATTAATGTCAGTGTGCTGTAGTTAAAATAGTTTTTATAAGTTTATTTTTATTCTTATATTGAGAATATTATTTTAAGGGCATTGGTTTAAAAAAATAGTAAAGCTATTATAAAAAAAGAGTGAGGTTTTAATAAAAAAAAAGGAGGAAGAAATAGTTAGGGTTTGAAAAAAAATAACAGTGAGAACAAAAAGAGATTACTTACGTTTTATGAAAAGAGGAGAAGAGAGAAAGAGATTGATAGAAGAGAAGAGAGTAAAATAGATAGAAAAGGAGGAAAAGGCAAGACAAGGAGAAATAGATGAGCAACAAAGTCAAATCGGAGATTATGGATTTGGAGTTTAAGGGATTAGGGTTCTTGTGATTTTGGGTTCTGAATTCTTTGTTAGCATTCTCGATAACTAAGATCTCGAGATACGGATATCTTTCTTGTATTCTTTCTTTTCGTATTCGAATTCGTGTATGTATATTGCATATTCTGAATCTTATTAAATTCACATCTGATTCGTTGTTCATCGTATGATTGTGATTTTATTCTCGTTGGAAAGCTAATTTGATTATCTTCGTTTTTCGTTCTTTGTATTTTCTGAAATTCTGCTTGTAAATATGTCAAAATCTGTTGTTTGTGTAATCTATTGCTAAAATTTCTGTTTGTTCGGCCTAACTTCATAAATTCATTATAAATTGAATATTTGTTCAAATATTATGAGCAATACCATTCTGAAAAGCTCTTTTCGATATCTACAATTTGCGTTTACATTCTGCTGCTAAATTCTATGATTTTGATGTTTTAAACATCAAAATACTACTGTAAATAGGGGCTGATTCTGTTATGCAGTCCGCATTTATTTATTTTCTGAATTCGTTACTTGTTCGTTTTTGACGAGCCTTACTATTCTGAAAACGTCTCGGAATTTCCTACGACTTTCGTGTTTCATACTTTTTCAGTTGACTTCATATTTATGTAGTAATTTGACATTCTTTGAAACTGATCAAATTTGAGCTTATCAATAATTAGTGATTTGTTATGTTATTTTGTTTCGTGATGTTGGGTTATAGTTTTTTGAGGTTACTTGATGAATCTATATATGATTTTGGAGATGTAAGATATTTGAGTGTGTGATCTTTGAGTATTTATTTTGAGTTATTTATGTTATTTGTATGACTTGGGAGTTTGTCAGACATCCGTCGCGAGTGGATAATCTCGTGCTTGGCACCTCCTATGCGGTGTACTTAAATTGTATGGGCGTGTCGCCGAAGTTGTGGGGCACATATAGCCATGGCTAGTATGTGTATGATTTGGCCTTTTGGGTAGCACGAGTTTATTGCCGTGCAAGCCCCTGTAAGATATTGGGTAGCATTTGCTTTGTGTTGTGCAAACCCCTGTAAGTTTTGATGACTACATATTTCTGGATTACCGAAAATGTAGGACATCCTGCAAGTGTAAGATTATCTCCCATGTTCGTATGTAAGCTATTTTGTGTATTATTTTGTAAGTGTGAGAATATGTGTAAGAGTATGTGTAAGGGTATGATTTTATTTTATCATTATTCTTTCGATTATATTATTTGTGATTATTATGTAAAATTGATAAGGATATGTGTAAGAGTATGATAAGTTTTGGGTGGTAAGCATTTAGTTTTTTTTTTGTGAGTTGATTATTCATTTTTTTATATTGTCTCATTCACTATTATTATTGTGCTTCATTCAGATATTCAGTTGTGTTCTTAGCCTCGTCATCTTTTAACCTTTGTTCAGTTATGCTTTATTTTATATCCGTATATGAGCTTTTCGCTCACTGCCGATCCTTTATTCTCTTTGTATTCCTCCGACAGGTATTCTTACTTAGGCGGACTACTTATGGGAAGGGTGCGAGTTATGGAACTTTGAGTAGTTTGGACTTTCTTAGATTTCTCTGAGAGTTTATTGGCATGGTTGTAATTTAGTTGTTTTTTTATTTAAGAATTGTAAGTTTATTGTATTTTTGAGAAGTTGTAAAGTTTTATCGGAATTTAATGTAGTTTGGATTTAAATAAGTATTATCTTGAGAAATTTTATTAGTTAGGTTGTTAAAGTATCACTATTCTTTTTAGTGATTTCAATATTACAAATTAATGAATTTCTTTATATTATTAGTGATTTTTCGAAGAAGCTAAACCATATAAATATTATAAAAATAATTTTTTATCAATTAATTTTATAATTTTTACTATTTAATATGATTATAAGGTGATTTTAATAAATTCTAATAATGATATCGCATTCAATTTTTTTCATTTTAATTATCTAATTTGATCATTTCTAAATCAATTTCAGTGATACGTTGAGGCATTTATTTTATACTTAATTTTTTTAAAGACACTTGTAAAATAAATATTGAGGCTTCATCTGTTTACTAAGTTATTTAAAATGTCGAGGCTTATAGAATACACCGTTGAAGTAATTTGTACTACTTAATTGGCTGATTTTTATTATTTTTAACTAGTAATATGCATAAAAAGATTCAGTGATTTTGAAGCTTATAATTAAATATCAATTAATTTTTTTAATTAAGATAATTTATTGTATTATTTTTTAGTGATTTTAATTATTTAATATTAGTGTTTTGCAGAATATAAGTGGGTAAGTTAGAGAATTTTAAATTGAGATTGATGATTTATATTTTATAGTGTTTACCAAATTTTTAAATGATGATTTTCTTTTAAAATTTGATGTTATTCTAATTTTTTTAGTTTTGAGATGAATTGTAACTATAAATATTTTTTATCCGAACAAAGTATTTGTATAATTAATGCTTTCAAAATTGTGATTTTTATGTTTAAGATATTTTATTGATCCCAAAATTTATGATTTTTTTTCTAGTTTTATATTTTAATAAAGTGTTTTGAAATTTGGTATATGTTACTTTTTGATAACAAATCAATGTTTGAAATGACTACAAAATTATGAACCCTGTATTTTGAATGCACGGGACTTGAGAAAAGAGGAAATGTTCGTTGCTGGTTAGCGGCCCGCGAGAGGGGAAGTGGGCTGGTGGGCTTGGTAGTTTTTAGTTTCTATTATAAATTAGTTTTTACTTGAGTAGGACCTATATATATATGGTCCTACTCTATTGAGAACTCATCTTAAAATGAGATAAGAGATCTAATCTCCACCATCCAAATTTAAATCTACTTTTAATATACATTATCCATTTTAAATCTTATCATCATCTTCAACTATCACCTCCTCAATCATCTTCTTACTCCTCCAACCACCCACCACCACCGACGATCATTATTTCCGACGACCGCCAGAAAATCACCACCGTCAAAATAAGAAATCACCACCACAAACGCAGAAATCACTATATCTGACCACTGGTAAACAGAAAATCACCACCGGAGAAAAAATATCACCACAATCGATCACCACCTCTATCCACCAGATCCGGCCACCAACTCCATCATTAACTCTGATCACCAATATCATAACCAAAATCACCAAATTTAATTACATAACACCATATTTAAAAAAAAATCACAATATCACTACCACCAGCATCTACACAAACCACCAATTACATAAGAATCACCAACTACCGGCCAAAATCACCACAATTAAATTAAAAATACTGATACACAACAAATAAAATGCAATTTTTGTGATAAATTAGATCCGTAAATGATAAAAGGCTGGGGAATTTTTGTAATAAAAAATATAAATCGGAGGCTATGTAAATCTTTGTAGTTGTTAGTTTTCAAGCGAAAGACGTCGACGATGAGGATGGTGCTGGAGGTAGGGGATGAAAATGGAGAGAGAGAGAAGGGGGAGGAGAGAGATATGAAAGTCCAGCGATGAGTGATGGAGCGGCAGCGACATCGGGTGGTGGTGGTGGATGTGGGGACAATGTGCACGGGTTGGGGGGTGTCGATGAGAGGGAGGGATAAAGAAACTGTTGGGTTGGAGCAATAATTGCGTGGTAAGGATTAAAAGAAAATTATAAAAAAAAAATTAAAATTGAGGGCTGAGATTATATCTCATATCTCACTATAATTGGGGTTCTCATTTGATCAACTTCCTATATATATATATATATGCAAATGATCAAATACAAACTAATTTAAAAATAAAAACTAAAAACTCATCTAATCCATTCACCTTTTTAAATTTCACTGAATCCTAACCATTCATATACACACATTTATTTATTTTTTTTATTATTTTTTTATACTTCACATTTTCCCCGATCCAGATCTGGATTCTTCTTGCATCGAAAATTTCATCATTGCTGATTGACTCTCTCTCTCTCTCTCTCTCTCTCTCTCTCTCTCTCTCTCTCTCTCTCTCTCTCTCTCTCTCTCTCTCTCTCTCTCTCTCTCTCTCTCTCTCTCTCTCTCTCTCGCCCCCCTCATCCTCATCCACTCCTTCATCCTATCCACCCACTTACACATAACCGCATATACATACACTTATTTTTGTATACATCACCCTACATCTGGTAATTATGATTAATGGCTGGCTGTCGACGTTAATTATCATGAACTCCGACCTGTACGCCGTTAATCGCGGGGTTGTGTGAATTAAAAGTATTGACGAATGGATTGCTTTGATTTTGTTTTTGCAAATTTTTTTAATTAGAATTAATGATCGGAGGTGGTAATTTCTATCAAAAATGATACTTGTTGTTTTAAGTGATGACAACGACGGTGGTCGGAACAGATCAAATTCGAGATTGGTGAAGCAAAAGGTGTGGTATCGGTAAATTGTTGTATATTTACATGTGTATCAGTATTGGTTTTGTGACGACTGAGAATTTTGTGACGTAATTAAGTCAATAAAGTATGCTTATGAGATGTGATTATAATTATGTGATTAAGTGTTGATTAATTGTCTTTGTTGTATATTAGAATATAGGAGCGTAAATAAAAACGTTCCAATTTAAAGAGTCATTTTAGGAATTAAGCCGTGTTGTCGGGCCGTCAGGTAGAACGGAACCCGTCCTAATAATGATTTAAAGAATATAAAATATAAGTGATTGTGTGAAATGAATGTTTAAGTAAACTATTTCGTCCTAGTGACGTGTCGGTCGATAATGATAATGAGAAGCGTAAATTGGAACGCTGAGCGTCGGGCCGTTAGGCTGAACGTGACCCGGTACGCATAGAAAAGGATAAAGATTAAAGAAAGACAAATTTTATGATCAGACATGAGTTGTTATATGTTCATATATGTGTGATTGCTTGTTTGTGTGCATGACTACGTGATTTGTGATATTTTTATGAATTTAAAGGAATTACTTGATTTAAATAAAAGTTTATTTAACCTTCGCACATTTTTATAAAATTATCTGAGTAAGATAAAAACATGGGATTTGTTTTTTTATCTTTATAATAGTCCTATAGACTTTTTAAAAATGATGAATGGATTTATTTGGTGGTCATTGCATTTTAAATTGATTTTTATGCACTAAAATGCTATTATTAGCACGAACTTGCGAAAATCATATAAAATCAACCGTTCGCTCAAAAGTTTATTATGAGTAATGGTTGGAAAGATAATTTTGAGATCTACGTATTAAAAAATTTCGTTTGCAATAATTTTCGACTTTCCGAGAGAGATATATTTTATATTTGATATTTATCTTATTTGGATAAAAAGAAAGGATTAATCAAACATAAGAGGGGGATTAGTTAATTACTAAAATGCCCCTGCCCTCTAAGCATATATATACACTCATTTCCTCCTCCTTCCTTTCTTTTCCACCCGGCCACACTCTCATTCTCTCATTTCTTTTTCTCTCATTTCTTTTTCTCTCATCTCTCTCTCACTCTCGAAGCTCTCTTCTCTCTCTCTCTCTCTCTCTCTCTCTCTCTCTCTCTCTCTCTCTCTCTCTCTTTCTCTCTCTCTCTATCTTTTCCTCTCGGTATATAACTCTCTCCTTCACTTGATTTTTAGAGATTCTTCCATAGAATTTCATTCTTGTTCCATATATGAGCTTTAATCCAATTGCATGCATAGTTTGATACTTGCATGCAGATTGTGTGCGTGTGTGTAAGTTCGGCTATGCCGAGTTTTTGTTTTATAAAAACAAGATGAAGTGAACTTGTGGTGATCATGTCTTGTATGTGTTTGTTTTTGTGATATTTAGAAATAATCAGAGGTTTTATGGTAGGATACCCTCGAATGAGGGCACCACCGTGAGGCCACCGCCACCGGTGATGAACTCCGGTGAACCGGTGGTGAGTGATGATGTAAACATTGAACTCTACTACACCAAACTTGTTCTTTTAATTATTGCATGTGTTAATCTTGAAAAACCCAAAAGGTTTTGGTTTTGGAATTATTGATTTGATTTTTGTTAACTAAAGTGATTATGGGTCGATATTAGAATAATTAATGATTTAAGGATTAAGAAAAATATTTGCATGTGTTGCTTCTTGAAAACCCGAATGGAAACTTGATTTTTAGAAGATCAAAAATAATTTTAGTAATGGACATGACTTGTTGATGTTCATCCTTGAAAATTAGTGGTTAATTAGAGAGTTTGGAAGATAAATTACTTAATGTTTGCGTGCATGTATCAATGAGGGTTATGTTTCTTTTGAGATTTGAGTATGTTAATTGATAACAATGATTTTTATGATATTTGGACTTGTATATTTGATTGGATGCTTGAGAAATTAAAATTTAGGTTTGCACGAGGAAGTTTTGGTTCGACATTGTACTAATAAAAAGGAAAAATTGATTTTTGTGACTTGATCTTGGTATAATCTAAGTTTAACTAGGAAGTAATGTGATTGCATGTTGTTTTAAAAGAGGAATTGATGATGCATGTCTTGGTTTGACTGTGATTGTGGTTAAGGCCGAATGGTTTATAGTACTTAAAAGGGTCAAATTCTAATTTAAGTGCTTGAATTGATCATAAAGATTAATTAAGGATTGTATGTCAGATTTTTTGCTTAATTTGCTATGTTTGGTTCGAATTAAAGTATAAAAAGAAAAGGGATGATTGATTTGTGTTAACTGTGGTTGTCGTGTTGGTTTAAAGATGACTTTAGGGTCGATATTGTAAGTTTTGTCGTTTGTTTATTCGTATAAGAATTTCAAGCAAAAAGAGCTATGTGTACTAATATAAAGTATGATTTGACCTCGAGATGAGATAAGGATGTTTATAAGACGATGGTCGAGTCTATAAAGGTGTAAAGGTTAAGAGTAAAATATATGATGTGTGATGTGCTATGTGCTTATGTGTATAAGCTATATTCGTATATTCGAGTCAATGGTATAATCGAGCTATCGTATTGAGTGATCGTTACGGGAACGAGAGTTGAGAACTGATTAAGATTTTGGTTTTTATTGTAGATTCGGAGCGTGAGGGCATTCAGGCTAGGAAAGGAAAGGATATACTAGGTGACAGTAGTTCAACCTTCAGGAAAACAAATTCAGGCAAGTAACTCTCATTACTTGTGAAATGGTTATAGAGAGGTTAATGTTCATACCATGTAGAGTATTGAACTGTTTAATTAATGAACCCATGTTAAAGACTTGAGATACCCTGTTTTTTATCTTGATAAACTGTTATTGATAAGCTTACTGATTCAACCCTTTGGTAACCAGTCCTTTCTGTTCAAGTTATTTGTTAAACCATGAATTGTATTGAACCCTATAATTACCTTTGCAAACCCTTTTTAATGATACCTTATTTCTTGATCACCCTATTGATCCCTGAAACAGATGTTGATCCCTCTAATTTAAGTACCTTGTTATCCTTGATACAGAATCCTTAGAGTTGTTCCTTGCTTGTCTTGAATCACTCCCTTAACTTTGATTTCTTGAAATTTTACTTAAGAATGAGTTTCGACTCGAAAGAGTCTGAATGATTTCATATTCTTGGTAATGATAAAACGAATTTTAGAAAACCTATCATTTTCCAACTCAAGGTTTTCCAAACGAATTCCTGATGGATTGGATTGGGACGTACGAGGCTAGTGGGACTAGTCCAGTCATGGTTAGAGGCTAGCGGGGCTAGTCCAACTTAAGGCTGAAATTATGCCGATTGGTACCTTAAAGACCGGATGGAGGTCGGTACGGGCTGATCACCCATATTATAATGAAATGGAAAGATAAAGTGATCCAATCAAGGGTTCTAATTGATTATTTAAAAGGAAACTGAAACTTTCTGTTCACTAATTGATTCTTGAAAATGAAAATGGTTTATATTGTTTTGAAAAGAGTTGATTGTGTTAATGTGAAGCTTAAAGCTCGAGAACCCTAATTTTAATCTGTATATCATATGATTGATTCCATATAGTGAAATATTGTTGCTTTCCTCTTTCTAAAAGATATGTTCTGATCCTTTAATGATTTGTGGCGAATGTTGGCTTTCATCCTGCGTTGAGCCTTGTTCCTTGAAAGCCCCACATTTTCTTCATAAACTGTCCTTAACCCAAAAGCTGGAAATTTGCCACCTAGAACAAATAAAGTAGAATGCCCTGAGTTTGGTAAAGTATATTGTGGATTTGTTGTCATAGAACTGCTTTATAGTTACTTGCTGAGTTTTATACTCATATGTTTTGTTTTAAACTAACCATGACAGTTAAGCAAGAAGATGGTCAGGCTTAGGCGCACTGCTCGTAAGAGCGTACCTGGTGGTCCCTATCGTGTTGAGGGCTTCCGGTTGCCAGAGCAGGTAGTGGTATTTCTGAGTGAGCAAGCGCTTAGATGGTAATCTGTAAAGATACAATGGGTTATCTGTCGGTTCCCAGCCGGAATCAATTATGTTTATTTAATATTATTTTGGGGTTGTAAGTTATATTTTATGATCGATAATTGTAATCTTGTCTCATACTTTATCCTGTTTGATCCTGTTAGTAGTTAATCGGGGTTTATGCTTATTTAATTATTAGATGAAAGGTGTGTGGGTCCTCATTCCCTAACCCCGAGATTGAGGGCGTCACAGGTTTTTAGTAATTTTAATATTGCAAGTTAGTGATTTTTATCAAATATCTCAGTGATTCTTGTAATATATATTTGTAATTTTAATATTAAATTATAATTGAGTACTTATTGTTCAGAAAATTGCTTGGGTAGTAGTGTCTTAGTTCATGAACAAAAGTTCATGATATATATGTTATAAATCTTTTGTTAATAAATTTATCACATAACATTTTTGGGCTATGAGGCAGGAACATTGCAATGCTGTAAATTGAAATGTTTAACTATTAGATTGCTATAAGTTGATAAAATTAAGAGACTTTTGAATCTTCTCTCATTTGATTTATTACCCAGATATGCTATTATGCAGCAAATTAAAAGTACATGTTAATAAAATTCAATATGTCATATCTCATACTGTAAAAAAAAAATCAAAGTATTTCAAAGTTAACCATATAAATGTTAAAAATAACATTTTTTACCAATTAATTTCATAATTTAACTATTTAATGTGATTATATGGTGATCAGAATAATCTTAAATAGTGATTTCTCATTTAATTTTTAGATTTTAATTATTTAATTTGATAATTTCTAAATCAATATTAATGGTGCATTAATTTGAGACATTTTACTTTACAACTAATAGATATTTTAAAGACACGTGTCTTAATTATTATTTAATTTCACGTTTAATGATTTAATGATTCTAATATTAAAAAAATATTAAAAGATGGTTATTATGATTGTACAATGTGACATGTGAGTTGAAATAATTTGTACTACTTAATTTGGTCAATTTCAATATGTACAAAAAATAGTAATATGTACAAAAAATTTAGTGATTTGGAGGCTTATAACTAAAATCAATGAACTTTTATTAATCAAAACAGTTTAATGGATGATTTAATTAGCGAATTTAATAATTTAATATTGGTGATTTTTATTCTAAGGTATTTATTGATTCCATGATTTATGATTTTCTTTATCATAATTTTATATTTAATAATTAAGTGATTTGTATACTTAAATTTTATAAATAAGACTTTTTTTGACTAAAACAAATCAATTTGTATTTGGAATGGTTACAAAAACGTGAACAACTAAAGATGTGTATTTTAGGTGTACTTTTTTTGGGCAAACATGGTTAGCTGTGTGGTATATCATGTTGTTTAGCTGCGGGAGGGAAGTGGGCCGATGGACCTGACAGTTTTTAGTTTGTATTATAAATTTGGTTTTTTTTAGTATGACCCTATATATATATATAATCAAATAGAAACCAATATTATTCTAAAAAAACTAGAAACCAATAGTAACCATTCATTTTCTAACTTTAACTAAATCCCCACCACACAAATCGTATCAAACTCCTCAAATCGAGTGTGTCACACCCTCACGTATATGTACATGTATGTAATCGAGCGTGTCACACCCACAGTCCTAAATCACACCTTATGCCACACTTTTTCAGTGACCGGCATCTTATACTTATGTCACACTTCCCAAGTGACCGGGTTCTAATTTTTATTGTATGGGGGGCTAGTTTACGTCTGTTAGGATGAAAACACGCGCTAATACTCAAGCAAGTATACGCGATCGCAAGTTATATAGAATTAATTCTAGTTCATTCCCACAGAGACTAGTTTAGGTTAATTTTAATCAATGTACTTATGCAACAATGTTATGGTTATTATTCAATGCTAAGATGATCACAAACTGAGATTGTTATAACTGCGATTAACTAAGAGATTACACTAATGAATATTAACTAAGAGATTTAAGAGGATTGTTTTACTATATGACACAAACATGGGATTCTAACTTCATTACTACTTCATTCAGTAGCCTTTTCGTTCTTAACCTTAGCATGCAATGGTGATGATACTAATCAGATAACACGAAACTAGTAAACACCGACTTTCGTTGTACGGATACCCTACTACCAGACATCCACAAAAGAGACAGAAACTGAATAGACACCAATTATATTGAGACCCTATATGTCTATAGAATTCGATAACATAACGGTTTAATGCACAAGTTATCTATCGTGATTACATAGGGCAAGTAAGATGGTTAAAATTACCTACGAATCATGCATGTCAAACACATGAACATATGCTAGCATGGCAAGTTTTAAACCCCTAAATTCACTTTCGCTTTATTAGAGATTAACACGCTATCTTATAAGTTCGCGATGCTCATCAGACGAATAAGCACAACCAATACTAGGATATCATTCAATCACCACACACTAAGGCATCGAAATAAATTAACTAAAGAAATTCATAAGTAAATCCGCTAGAACCCCATGATAACGATTAGCCCATAATGGGACTCATCGTCAACGTCGGTTCCGATGAAAGCATGGTATAATAAACGTAATCTTTATACTTAATAAATAATAAACCAAGTACGTAAAACAAGATTATAGGTTCAACAAATAAGAAAACTAGCATCCAATATTACAACTTAAAATAAAGAATCACAAGAATAAACTAGATCCTCTCCGCCTTGGTTGAATTGTGCTATAGGGTCTTCTTACACCTTCTCCTTAAGCTCGGGTACGTCTTGTTCTAAAAAACGAACATAAGTTATGTTTTTATAGCAGCCCATGCAGAGTAGAAGTCCATCAATCAGAATCACAAGAGAATCAGGATTCTTTTATCCCGACCTGGTGCGGCCGCATGCTTCACCAGCGCAGGCGCGCTGTAAAACTGCATTCTGGCGCGGGCGCGCGGACTCTCTGGAAAAATTTCTACTTTTTATTTTCTTGCTGGTTTGAGTTGGCCTTTTCCCGAGCAATCTTCTCGAACACCATCCTAACACCAATATAGCACCAAACAATGCTAAGTCTCCTGAGTCTTTTATTTATGCCTGAAATGCAAAACACTACAAAAACACATCAAATACACAAATAACTCGAGTATAAAATACCAATTTAAGCCTTTGTAGGACATAAATGCCACTTAACACACCCCCAAAGAACCGATGCTTGTCCTCAAGCATAAACAGACTCAAAAAATAAGAAATAAAAATGCATGAAAGCAAACTATATGAATGCAACGATCCCAATAGATTAACTTAACCAACCGACAAGCAATATCTCAACAAATACAGTTATTCGCACAAAGATCAATCGAATCCCACAAATTAACTTACATTCCAGAAACGTGTGTGTGTGTGTGTGTGCAAATGCTTATAGATATACTATCGCAACTAGATCAATAATCATGATTCAATACTCATAAAGGCAACCACGAGTTATAAATAAAATAAGAAACTAAACTCAAAATTACCAACAACACTTCAATTCTAAAACCGGAGTTATTATATGGATTCATGCTTTTATTCACAATAGCTAAACAACACAAATATGCTTATTTGATTGTGCAATGAATGAGGTCCACAAAAGACTTATACAATAATACCCATGTAGCGAGCGTTAGGTTAGTGGATCCCAGACTATGAAAGCCTTAGGTCACTAGGCACGAAGTCCCCTAAGAACTTAATAACTCGAGTACTAAAGAGCCCATTCGTGATCAATTATGCATAACACATTTTTTTCTTTTTTTCTTTCCTTTTTTTCTTCTTTTTTTCAACAATTTCTGAACGAGTGCGTTCGCTCCATCTCGTTCAACCCTAGACTACTTATATAAAATGAGCCGACTACTAGCCATTTGACACCTAGCCACAACAACTAGCAATGAAATCCAATATTTTTCCTCCAATTTTTAAATTTCCATGTTATGTTATCATTAAGAGAATATCCTAAATTCTAAATATAAACAAGTGATTAAACCTCAACAAACAAACAAATCATGACCATGATCTAGCACTCAAGCAACCTATAAGACTTAGTGAAATTACAATTGTTTCTAGCGTGCAAATCAACTCGAAAGGACTTAACATCACTAAACACGACATCATTACACTAGCATCAATATCACCAATTAAACAGAAAGATAAACTAAGGGATCATGTTATAATACAAATGCATGAAACTATAAGAAAAACTATAACACAAAAAATAAAAAACTACAAAAACAAAAAAAAAACTACTACATGACAAATATGCAACTATATGAACTAAACTATCATGAATATGCAACTATATGAGACACACACAAGCATATAATCCTTAACTACTACCCCCAAACTTAAAATATTCACTGTCCTCAGTGAAGGTAATAGTAAGGAATCAGATATACCTACTCATAATCAGGGCATCACCCTCAAAGGGTGGGTACACAGCGTCCTCACCGAATACTGGCCACTAGATATCAACTCCCGTGGCTCTGAATGCAGTCCCCCAACGCCTGGGTAAGGTCCTGTGCAAACCGACTATGGATGTCATGCATCGCATCCATCCTCCTCATCAAGCGCCTATACTGCACTGAACTCATTCCAGCACTGCCCTGTGCTTCTTGTTGTTGCTGTTGTTGTTGTGACCGCGAAGGACCAGCCTCCTCACCCAACTGAGCTCTCCATGCTGCCCTGCTCGCCTGAGTCGAACCCCCAACATATGTCTGATCAGTTGGACGGCCACCTGACAGATGGTCATAAGAATAACCAAGCCCCTTAGGATCGGGCTTCCCACCGTACCACTCCTGCATACTCAACAACGTTGAACTATCAATCGGGGCACTGAGAAGCTGCAGATGCTCGTGTGCAGGCCAATGAACACCAACCGCCATCCACAACTTCGTCACAATGGACTCATAGGGTATAGAACCCGTAGTACTCCCTTGCAAGAACCTCAGAATACCTTAATGAATAACCATCCCAAGATCCACATAGTCTCCCTGAAGAATCGCCCACAACAAACGTGCACGATCCACAGTAACATCATGCACGTGAGAAGATGGCATGAAGTTGGCACAAGTAAAAAAATTCCATGCACGTGCAAACCTGTTCATGCACGAGATAGGGAAAGTAACATACTCGTTTGTGCCCTTCTTGAACTTCCAATGAGTCTCAGGCACACACAGGGTAGCAATGATCAAATCCAAGTTAAAATCATCCCCCGTCTTCTCATTCCATTTCTCCTGCTCTGGCCTCCTCTCAGGCTACTCAATCACCCTCTGAATCGTCTCAGAACTATAGTCCACAATCAACCCCCTCACCATAGTGAAACTGTTCTTCTCCGCCTTAGCATTCGCATAAAACTCGCGAACCACGCTCATAGGTACCGCAGCGGGTGCCTCATAAAAAGCTATCAAAACCATCTTGACGATCATCTCCAGCAACTTACCATCTATCCCCGATGGCAGAAAACCACGATACTTGGCTATAGGCTTCGAAAGCAGCCTCGCATACTCCGCCTCAGCCTCCGGAGCTGAAAACCTTAGCCTCACACCACACATACTAGAAGAATCAGTTGTGCTGCTGTTAACTTGAGTTCGTTGTCTCTTGGGTGCCATTGAGATTGATTATGAGAGAATAAGATATGTGTGTATAAGAGAGATTTATGTTTGAGAATTTGAGAAGTGATGGAGAAGTTTGTGTATAAGTGTGTGTATATATAGGAATTTGGAGAGAACTAGTTATTGAAAAGAAGTGGGAATTGATTATGGGAATAATGGGAATAATAGGGTGATGAAAATTGATTTGGAGAGGGAAATTTAGGATGTGGGAGAGTAAAATTCGGGTAGGAATTGATTTGGTCTTCAGATTCCCGAATTTTTGCTTTAATCTGCTATTTTTTTCTCGACTACAGTGACTTAGCGCGGGCGCGCGCTACCTTGGCGTGGGCGCGCCGTACTTCTGACAATTCAGCGCGGCCGCCCAGTAATGAATCGCGGGCGCGCGCAGTTTATGGAAAAACAGCGTGGCCGCCCCGCTCCTCAACGCCGGTGCGCCGTGCTACTGTAGTTGGCACTGAATTTTTTGTTTTTCTGATTTTTATTTATGTTTTTCTCCTTGTTTTCTTCTTCCTCTATCTACTAATGTACAACAAACTTGGGTTGTCTCCCAAGAAGCGCTTGGTTTACGTCATTAGCTTGATGTAGAATCTCGAGATCAAGTAGACAACAAAACGGCATTAACCACCTCACGATTTGCCATATTTTCATAGTAATGCTTCAGCCTATGTCCATTCACCTTGAACGCTTGGCCTGGATCATTCTCAAAAATCTCCACAGCTCCATGCGGAAACATAGTTTTGATTATGAAAGGCTCGGACCATCTCGACTTCAATTTTCCAGGAAAAAGAAGGAGATGGGAGTTGGACAAGAGAACTTGCTGCCCTGGAACAAATGATTTGAGCACTAGACCTATATCGTGCCACCTCTTGACTTTCTCCTTATACATTTTGTTATTCTCATACGCCTGGAGTCGAAACTCACCGAGTTCATTCAACTGAAGCATCCTCTTCTTACCAGCTACATCTAGATCAAAGTTCAACTTCTCCAAAGCCTAATACGCTTTATGCTCGCGCTCCACAGGAAAATGATACCCCTTACCATACACAAACTGAAACGACGACATGCCTAGCGAGGTTTTATAAGCTGTTCTATATGCCCAAACAGCTTCATCCAGCTTCAAAGACCAATCCTTCCTTGACGGACATATAACTTTCTCTAAAATACGTTTGATCTCTCTGTTAGACACCTCAGCTTGACCATTAGTCTGAGGATGGTAGGCTATAGGAATACGATGATTCACATTATACCTTTGCATCATAGCAGTGAACTTGCGATTACAAAAAATGCGATCCTTCGTCACTGATTATGACTCTTGGAGTCCCAAATCGTGTGAATATCTGCTTATTAAGAAAATTAAGCACTACCTTCGCATCATTTGTCGGTAAATCCTGAACTTCAACCCATTTTGACATATAATCGACTGCCAACAAGATATATTGATTATTGCAAGATGAGACAAATGGCCCCATTAAATCAATTCCCCAAACATCAAAGACTTCAACTTCGAGAAGCACATTAAGAGGCATATCATCCCTCTTAGACATATTACCCCCACGGTGGCATCGATCACACTTCAAAATAAATTGATGCGCATCCTTAAACAATGTAGGCCAAAAGAATTCCGCTTGAAGGACACGAGCTGTTGTCTTCTCTCCACCATAGTGGCCTCCATAAACAGTCGAATGACAGTCTCGCAAGCTTCCTCCTGTTTCGCTGTACGGAATACATCTCCTGATGATTTGATTAGCTCCTTGCCTAAACAGATATGGTTCATCCCACATGTACCACTTCACCTCATGAAGAAACTTCTTCCTTTGAGTAGAAGACAAGTCTGGAGGCATAATGTTGCTCACAAGGTAGTTCACAATGTCTGCAAATCACGGTTCTTCTACTTGTACTCCAAACAACTGCTCATCAGGAAAAGACTCATTTATCAATGTCTTATCCTGTGAAGTTGCGCTTTGATCTTCCAAATGAGAGAGATGATCAGCGACTTGATTCTCAGTACCCTCTATGTCCTTGATCTCTAACTCAAATTCCTGAAGTAAAAGAACCCATCGAATAAGTCTAGGCTTCAAGTCCTTCTTCGAGACAATATAGCGAATTACAGCGTGATCAATGAAAACTGTCACCTTCATCCCAAGCAAATAAGATCGAAACTTCTCAAAAGCATAGACAATAGCCAATAGCTCTTTCTCAGTAGTAGTATAGTTCAGTTGAGCACCATTGAGGGTCTTACTAGCATAGTAGACCACATGAAATATGTTGTTCTTTCTCTGCCCAAGAACTGCTCCAACTGCATAGTCACTTGCATCGCACATCATCTCAATAGGTTCATTCCAATCATGTGCAGTTATGACAAGTGCCGTGATTAAACTCTTCTTCAAGAACTCAAAAGTAGCTAGGCACTCGTTATCAAACTTGAACGGGACATCTTTCTCTAAAAGATTGCACAAAGGTTAGGGATTTTTGAAAAGTTCTTGATGAACCGCCTATAGAAACCCCCATGACCAAGAAAGCTGCAGACTCCCTTAATAGAAGTTGGTGGGGGAAGGTTTTCAATTACCCCCACCTTGGATTTGTCCACCTCGAGACCCTTACTAGAGACCTTGTGCCCAAGAATAATGCCCTGTCGTACCATAAAATCACATTTCTCCCAGTTGAGAACCAGATTGGTCTCAACACACCTTTTAAGAACGACGCCAAGATTTTGCAAGCACTCATCAAAAGTATCACGAAACATAGAGAAATCGTCCATAAACATCTCCACATTCTGACCAATCATATCATAGAAAATAGCCATCATGCATCTCTGAAATGTGGCAGGTGCACTACACATATAACATCCTCCAAATCCGGGGTATAGATTTGGGTCATTATTAACACTAACTACTCACTAAACTTGTACAAGCAAGATATAAATAAAATAATTACCCCGAACTACTACTGCTCAGGATCTTTTCAAGGTTAAGGATTAAAAACAAGAACGACAAACCAACTTTATTACAAACCAGTTTAAACAATCCGTCTCAAGAACTCCCTTTATTACAAAACATTATTCTATTCACAATTTTAAACTAAATATATTTTATTCAAACTACAACTATTATTCTTCCTGCTACACCTGATCTGGTAACTCAAAGCTCTTTTCTGGGATAGGGACAAACACCCTTGGTATAAGAGGGTCCCGCTGCGTGACTCGCTTCTTGACTACTCGGGTTCTGATGGGTTTCATTCTCTACCTTAACTGAAAAACAAGGTAAACAACAATAAAAGGGGGTGAGCCAAAATTGCTCAACAAGCCTGCATCAATGTATATAGTATAAAGAGAGAAGAATATATGAATCATAATCTGCTGGTTTGAACAACCATCTGTTTCTGTATAGAATAATAACTTTCCATTGCTGGCGAGTGCCAAATGAACAAGACTGGAAACAAGAACCAATATATGCACTATAACTTGCTGATCAGTCAGGATACAATACAGATCTATACCCAACTGCATAGACCCAACCAACATACCCAACTGCATAGACCCAACCAATATAAGGGGTACCCAGGCAACTATGGCCTCATAATAAAGGGTCTGGTTAATACCTGGCCCATATCGTAACCATTCAGTACATAGCTTAGCATCCGGAACAATCGGTATACTTTTGATATATCCCAACATCAGGATATATCAGAGTATATGTAATAAGGGTATCAATATTGGAATATGAATAGAGAATTAAAAATTTTGGGAGAAATTAAGAATCGAAATGAACTAGAAACAAGAATCAATAATTGTGTATCAGTATACGTGAACAAGAATTATCAAGGTGTAATTGATATGGAAAGTGGGGAATATTTCACTATTGTGAATTTAGAATAAGGGAAAAACTTGCCTGGTATGCACTTCACCTCGTGCGATTCATTGCCTTCTGCCTCTTGCTTGATTCGTCTTGAGGATATGGAATCTATCATGGAAAGATATTCGTTTAGATAACTTATCTCATACGCATATCTCGAATTGATACCACGAAGCCCTAATCGTCTACCCACATGATTCTATTTGACTCGCATATATAATTATATAACACATAAAGTTCACATAATCACGTAAAGCACATAGCACATAAGGTACATAATTGATTTTAGACTCATAATTATTTTTAAAATCAATACTAGACTTGAACTCGCATTAACTAACATTATCTAGTTCGATTACAAATTTTTCAGGATTTATTTGACTTGATACTACCCCTAATAGGGCCTATAAATAATTAATCATCACAAGCCGACTCACTTCCGAAATAAATTATGATTTATAATTATTTTTAATGGAATCGGGTCATTTTTCTAGAGTCTTAGGGTCTTCGTTTCACTCAAATCGGACTAACGGTTTAATTACTACGTAATAAACAAGATTTAATTAATTATAAATCAATTATAAATAATTAATAACAATTAAATAAACTTTAATTATATTTTTAAATAATTATTTAAGAATTATTATATTTTAAAATAATTAATCCCTAATTTTTAGAATTAATTACAAATTATTACAATTATTTACAAATTATTACCAATTATACGATTAAATCGACTATTTATAAATAATTATTCGATACGAATAATTATTACAATTTCACTCGAATAAATAAACAACACTCGAATAATAAACCTGACCTATCGAACTACTACTCGTACAAATACGAGTTACTCGCGTTATTCACTCGACTATCGAATTATTAATCACATTATTCGATCTATTTAATCTCATTTATAAATTAATTATTTAATTATTAAATAATAGACAATTAAATAAATAATTAGATAAATAATTAAATAAATAAATAATTAATTAATTTCGAATAATAAAATAATTTAGAAATTATAAATAATATTTTTCACATTTTAAAACTAATTTTTAATTGATTTTTGGAATTATTAAAACTGATTTTTGATTTAATAAAATATGATTAAATAATAGTAAATCCAGAAACAGGAAACTGGAAACTGGATTTGGGTTTTGAAGATCAAACCCAGGTCGTACACCGGGTCAAAATCGGGTCAACCTCGGGTCACCAAGAACAGCCACCGCCATCACCAGAATCCGGTGACGGTGGCGGTTCCCGGCGAGACTCCGGTGAGACGATATGGCAACGAAACATCACGATTCTGGACTGGTTTCACCTCGTTTTTAACCAACAACACCACAAGAACATCTCCCCTTCCTTCTTCATCGTTGTTTCGTCGAGAACGTGGCCGGAAAGTTCAAGAACACGGCGGCGGCGTTTAAAATCCGGCGAGTACGAATCTTAAACCAAATCACTCGAAACCGGTGCCGTTCGATTCTAATTTTCATGATCTACACGCTCATATCAACCACAACATCTAACAATCAATCAAACTCAAAACCCGAATTCAATAAATAAACCCGAAAATTATGAAATCAAAATCGAGAAATCAAACAACAAAAACGATTACAAGAACTGATAGAGAATCAAAAGAGCTTCAAAATGACTACTTACATGACTGATTTGGTTAACAGAATCACCTTCAAATATGAGGTTTAATTCCTTGAGTGTTCTTCACCAACAAACTCAATTTCTTGATTATTTTCTGATTTTTAATAATTAA
Source organism: Apium graveolens (assembly GCF_009905375.1). NCBI lineage: Eukaryota > Viridiplantae > Streptophyta > Magnoliopsida > Apiales > Apiaceae > Apium > Apium graveolens. Next base: position 36,208,763 of record NC_133649.1, on the reverse strand, counting down.
TTAATGAATAATTAATAATAAAACATGTATTTATACTAATGAAAATAATGCCCTTAAATAAAATTAAGAGGCCAATTACACATCTAATAGAAATATTTGGCCCCAATTTTTATAATTTTTTGGGTATCAATTATGAATTTTTAAATATCCAATAAATACAAAATAAATGCCAAAAATTTCCAAAAATTGTGAATGTTATAAAAATGCAAAGAAAAATGATGTTTGATAATTTCATGATCATATAAAAATAAAATATGATTTTTGTGGGGGTATTGACTCCCGAAGGGGTCCGGAAAAGTCATTTTTCGCGAAAGAGGTAATTTGTAAAATGTCTAGGGGTTCAGAATAGCGATATGGTTTAGGTCGTTTTTGGCAAAATAAGACCAATAATTTTGTTTGAAATACGGGGTTTTAAGACACTGTTTGAGCTGTACGGGTTTTAATATAAAACCTATAACTTATAATAAAACACTCAATAATTACCCGAAACACATTCCGATCAAAAATAGACAACACGTAGCACATAGCAATTAAGGTTTTATGACTCAACGCATTTAATTACATAATAATACACATAAATTATCTTTATTAGAGTATAATACAAGCGTAATTTTCTCGGTCGTTACAACACAACCCAAAAGAAACTCTTTTAAAGGCAAAAGTACCAAACAGACAAGTGAATGTAGTCTTTTCCTGATCTTCTGGAGTAAAGCAAATCTGATTATAACCCGAATAGCCATCTAGAAGAGAGTAGTATTCATGCTCAGCCAATCTGTCAAGCATTTGATCAATAAAAGGAAGAGGGAAGTGATCCTTCCTCGTGGCTTTGTTCAGCTTCATGTAATCCATGCAAACTCTCCACCCCGTGACTGTTCGAGTAGGAATGAGCTCATTCTTTTCATTAGCAACAACTGCGATGCCTCCTTTCTTTGGCACACACTGAACTAGACTCACCCAAGAACTGTCAGAAATGGGATATATGATCCCTGCATCAAGCCATTTGAGAATTTCCTTCTTCACCACTTCTTTCATTATCGGATCAAGCCTTCTCTGTTGCTCAACGGTTGACTTACTTTTTTCCTCTAGCAGAATTTTATGCATGCAATAAGAAGGGTTGATTCCCTTGATATCTGTTATAGTCCATCCAATTACCGATTTGAACTCTCTCAGAATTTTTAAGAGCTTCTCCTCATCACTAGCTGAAAGGTCAGATATAATAATAACTGGCAAGGTAGATGCATCGCCTAAAAAACATACCTTAAATGTTCAGGCAACGGTTTAAGCTCAAGTGTAGGAGCTTCCTCAATAGAAGGCTTGAGTCGCCCCACAGCATTTTTCAGTTCTGACATTCCAAGAAATTCAAAAGGCATATTCAACCTTCTTTTCCAATGAGAAGCATTCAAATATTGCAACTGCTCATCACCTTCGTCATCTTCGCTATCTGAATTCCCCAACAAGGCCTTCTCTAAGGCATCAGACCTTAGCATTTGATCAAGTTCTGAAGTAACCGCAGATTCGACCAACTCCACTTTGAGGCACTCCTCATTTTCAATAGGGAAATTCATGGCATTGAACACATTGAAAGTTACATCCTGATCCAACACTCGCATGGTAAGCTCACCCTTTTACATATCTATCAAGGTACGACCCGTAGCCAAGAAAGGTCTTCCCAAGATTATGAGAATCTTCTTATGCTCCTCGAAATCAAGAATTACAAAATCAGCAGGGAAGATGAGTTTATCCACCTTGACCAAGACATCCTCCACAATGCCTCGTGGATATGTAATAGAGCGATCAGCCAACTGCAAGGACATATAAGTAGGCTTTAGATCAGGTAAATCCAACTTTTTGAAGACAGACAAGGGCATCAGATTGATGTTAGCTCCCAAATCATATAAACACTTGTCGAATGACAAGTTTCTGATAGTACATGGAATAGTGAAGCTTCCAGGATCTTTAAGCTTCGGAGGCAACTTCTGTTGCGGTACAACACTGCATTCTTCTGTGAAAGCAACAGTCTTTAAGTCATCAAGCTTCACCTTCCTAGAGAGAATAACTTTCATAAACTTCGCATAACTAGGCATTTATTCAAGAGCTTCAGCGAAAGGTATGTTGATATGAAGTTTCTTGAACACCTCCAGAAACTTCTCAAACTGCTTATCCAACTTTTTATTCTGTAGCCTCTTAGGAAAATAAGGTGGAGGATAGATATGTTTCTCCCCTGTATTACCCTCAGGAGGAGTGCGTTCAACAGTAGTCTTCCTTGGTTCCAATTCTGTTTCCTTCTGCACTTCTTCTTCAGCCACAGCTTCATCCTCCGAAACTTGAGATTTTTGGGGAGTTGTAACCTTCCCAGACCTTAATGTGATTGCCTTAACCTGCTCTTTAGCTTCCTTCTTATCTAGAACTTTTGTGTCACTTGGTAGTGAGCCAGGTTGATGATTCAACAAGGCATTGACAATCTGCCCAATTTGATTCTCCAAGGTCTTGATATACACCGCTTAGCCCTTGCACATGAGCCTCAACTCCTCCAATTCAGATTTTTCGTTAGACTGTTGCAGCTGGAGTTGTTGTCTTGGTGCGTATTGCGGTTGCTGGAAACCAGGGGGTTGTATTTCTTTGCTACATATTGTTGATAAGCTTGCTGAACCGCATTCTGAGAATTGCTCCAACTAAAGTTAGGATGATTGTGGTTGTTAGAATGATAGGTGGCTGGAACTGGCTGCTGCGATCTCTGAAAGTTGCTCACGAACTGAGCTAATTCACTAGAAATAGCACATTGCTCCGTCTCACGCGCACCAGCACAAAGATCACAGACACTAGTGATCTGATTAACTCCATAATTATCCAAATAATCCACCTTCATCGTCAAAGCCTTAAGCTGAGCAGCTATAGCAGTAGCTGCATCTACCTCCAGAATTTCTGCTACCTTGCCCTGCGGAAGTCTCTGAGAAGGATTCTGGTATTCATTAGCAGCCATCAGTTCGATCAATTCATAAGCTTCATCGTAGCTTTTGGCCCACAAGGCTCCTCCCGATGTTGCATTAAGCATGGGGCTAGAAGTAGCACCCAAACCATTATAGAAGCAGTTAATGATCATCCAGTCAGGCATCCAATGATGAGGACACTTCCTTAGCATCTCCTTATATCGATCCTAAGCCTCACACAAAGACTCTCCAGGCTGATGCGCAAAAGTAAGAGCATTCCTGATTGCAGCTGTCTTTGCCATAGGGAAGAACTTAGTAAGGAACTTCTGAGCCAAATCTTCCCATTTAGTGATAGAGCATGGTGGTAGAGAATGTAACCAACTCTTAGCTTTATCCCTCAGAGAGAATGGGAACAACCTTAGCTTTATAGCATCTTTAGACACTCCATTGAACTTGAAGGTGTCGCAGATCTTGATGAAATCTCTGATGTGCATGTTGGGATCTTCTATAGGAGAACCCCCAAACTGAACTGAATTTTGTATAATCTGAATCGTGCTAGCCTTAATTTCAAAAGTGTTAGCCGCGATGGCTGGTCTGACAATGCTAGACTGAATATCATTGATCTTTGGTTGAGAATAGTCCATCAAAGCATTTGGATTCGCTTCTGGTTCACCCATTGCAACAAGAGATTTTTCTTATTTCTCAAATAAGATTTCTTCTTCCACTTTCTCCTCTACAAGAACTTCTTCGAAAACTTTCTTAGCTACTACAACTTCTTCCTTAGCTTTATCCAGTGTCCTCTTACAAAACTAGTAAACACCGACTTTCGTTGTATGCCACCCTACTAGCAGACATCCACAAAAGAGATAGAAGCTGAATAGACACCAATTATATTAAGACCCTATATGTCTATATAATTTGACAACATAACGGTTTAATGCATAAGTTATCTATCGTGATTACATAGGGCAGGTAAGATGGTTAAAATTACCTACGAATCATGCATATCAAACACATGAACCTATGCTAGCATGACAAGTTCTAAACTCCTAATTTTACTTTCGCTTCATTAGAGATTAACACACTATCTTATAAGTTCGCGACGCTCATAAGACGAATAAGCACAACCAATACTAGGATATCATTCAATCACCACACACTAAGGCATTAAAACAAATTAACTAAAGAAATCCATAAGTAAATCCGCTAGAACCCCACGATAACGATTAGCCCATAATCAAACTCATCATCAACGTGGGTTCCGATGAAAGCATGGTATAATAAACGTAGTCTTTATACTAAATAAATAATAAACCAAGTACGTAAAATAAGAGTATAGGTTCAACAATAAGAAAAACTAGCATCCAAGATTACAACTTAAAACAAAGTATCAGAAGAATAAACTAGATCCTCTTCGCCTTGGTCGAATTGTGCTATACGGTCTTCTTACGCCTTCTCCTTAAACTATGGTACGTCTTGTTCTAAAAACGAACATAAGTTATATTTTTATAGCAGCCCATGCAGAGTAGAAGTCCATCAGTCAGAATCACAAGAGAATCATGATTCTTTTATCCCGACCTGGCGCGGCCACACGCTTCACCAGCGCAGGCGCGCTGCAAAACTACATCCTGGCGCGCGCCGACTCTCTGAAAAAATTTCTACTTTTTATTTTCTTGTTGGTTTGAGTTGGCCTTTTCCCGAGAAATCTTCTCGAACACCATCCTAACACCAATTTAGCACCAAAACAATGTTAAATATCCTGAGTATTTTATTTATGCCTGAAATGCAAAAACACTATAAAAACACATCAAATACACAAATAACTCTAGTACAAAATACCAATTAAGCCTTTATAGGACATAATAATTGGACATAAATGCCACTTAACAACATCCCTCATCAAGGGAAACCGAAGCTTGACAAAGTATCGATTTGTTCCGGAACGTGCGCAAACTAGTTCTAAGTTCTATGTATCACACTACTCAGTGATCAGGTTCTAATTCTTATACATGACTAAGACTGGGGATTTCTTTCAATTCGTTTCTTATCAATCACATAACAATATCATACTTACGATTTTCAAAACAAATATTCGAGCACATGAACAAAACAATATAAGGTACGTTACACAACAAAAACGGAGCAATAAATAGTTACTTACAAAACATGTAGGCAAACAAATAATACAGACGAAAAATTACTTGCCTCAATCACGAAAACTTATAATTCATATTAGAGCACACATACAATCCTTAGCAACCCATCAAATATAGCACATCAAAAATCTTGATCTTCTCCGCGATTCTAATTCTGATCAGATCCTTATTTATCCTTTTTGACCCTTTAAACAATATTTTATTGGAAAACACAAAACACGAAAGTTGTAGAGAACAAAAAACCTTTCCAAAAAGTCCAGAATCAATAAATTCCGACTTACGATGAATTTTCTACGAATATTACAAGACTGCTGATTTTTGTGCCTAAAAGCTCTACGATTTTTAATACAAAAAGTGAGGAAGACGAATATGATGTATTTATAACGATACAAACCCTTTTTTTAATCTACAAGTTATCCATATTAAATTATGATCCAAATTTTAGGCCCATAAATCTAATTCAATTTTAAATCATAGTCCTTCTCTAATTTTAATCCCTTTTTTATCATTCTATTAATAATCTAATTTTTAAAAATTACGGGATATTACACATAGTTTGATGAATTTACAACCTACGCGAAATTCACGAAATGAATTTAACCTATGAATGGTAGAAAGTTTTAACCAATTAAGTTATCCATAAACAGTAAAAAAAGAGTTAAGAATTTTGCATGAAATTTTCAATTATATTTAAGAAATCTACTTATTTTTTGTTTAAATTATAAAAATATAGATAATTATTCGGTTTAGATCTAACATATATTCATCTTTTTAATTCAAGGTCTAACGCTGCTTTAAAATAGTTTAAGAAATAAAAAGAATTAACATGTTTAGCAGAGAAAATTATTGAGTTTATTTTAATTTTATTTCCACTCGATCTTGAATTCTAAAAATCACATCATTCACTTAATCAATCACATATTTTCTATTTAATTTTAACGAGAAAGAGACCACACCTAAAAAAAGACCAGTCATGTTACCCATCCATATTTCCATATATATCATTCCTAAATTGTAACATCTGAGCATAACCATGTAACCATATATGTATGTAACTGATCTGCAAATTTTGAATTATTTTAGACCAAAAGAGAATTTCAAAATTTTTTGACCAATATGATTGTATTAAAAATCTCTTTATTTACCATATTTATGTATATAATATTTTATATGTGAATAATATATATATATACACATATATATATATATTTATTTATTTACGGAAAAATAAAAAAAATTCATGATTCATTAATCAACCAAAAAGCAGATTGAGTAGCAAAACAAACTCATTATAATCAGTTGATCGTGACTTTAAAAGTAACTAAAACAACTAATTGTAACATGTGTTAACTTTTATAGCTTATTTGATAAATATTTACTTTTTTTTATAAATAAAGGAGAATTAAATCAAATTGTATATGATGAAGGATGATGATGATGGTGAAGGATGACAGAGACATGATGGAGTATTTTTCAAAAAATTTCTAATATTAATCATATCTTTTACTACTAACGTGAGTTTAAATATCTAGATGTAGAGTTTAAAAATTATAAACATCTAAAAATTTAATTTCTTAATGAAAAAAAAGATAGTAAATAAATGTCAAGATTGAGTTTATTACATGCTTTTCTCATAATTTCACGAAAAATATCCTGAAATTAACCTCCGAATCCTTATTCTCTTTTAATATTATTTTATTGTAAAAACAATTAATATGTGGATCGATTGTGGTTCGGTGCATAACACTAGTAAAATACTAGTCTACTTTAATATGTAATTTTTAGTTTTTTTTAAATAATATACGAGTAATATTTAATCTATAGTAAATTTTTTTGATTAATTTACTGTCAACTAAAAATGGACCGGAATAGTACAAAAGTTCACATTACATTTTTGTTGAATGAAAACGATTCAAAATCTCAAAAAGTTAAATATTAAAATGAATTAATTGTTCCAAGTAGAACAATTACCTCTCAAAAATTCAAGACCCAAAAAATTGGGTGGGGCTTTATTTATCACTTTGGTGTAAATAATGGTCCAAATTATCATTTTTGAAAATTAAGGCCCTATGTATCACCTCATAAGGACAATCGTGTAATGTTTTTGTTTTTTTCTAAAACCTAAAACGTCACTTCTTGCATGTTTACATTGATTTTTTTATTTTTAAAAGGTGGCAAAACGTTACTTAAAATTGTGTTTTGGTTCCTAACACTGCATCATATAACATTTTGACCCCAAAACACCATTTTATCTAACGTTTTATACATATAATTTTTTTAATAAAAATTATTATTAATCTCAAAAAAAAATTATAAATTTCTAAAATACTAAAAAGATTATTTAAATTATTACTAAAATCCAAAAGGGGAGTGGTGAACCATAAAATGTTAAAAATTATTAAAATTAAGTTACACTTTTAAATTTAAAATTTACATTTTTGGTTCCTAGGATTTTGGGCCGTTAGGCCCTAAATCCTAAATTAAATTAGGGCTGAAATTCAATGCATAATCTCAGCATTGGTCTTACTTCACCGTCGAGAAACGAAAGAAGGCTCTAGGGTTTAGGGCCTACTATAAACCCTACATCGGTATAATATTATTAATTTTTTTTAATATTTCTAAAACCCAAAAGAGGGTTGGCGAACCCTAAATTTTAAAAATTGTTAAATTTCGGTATAATCTTAAATTTTAAAAATATTAAATAAAAAGAAATATCGATAAACGTAATATTAAGTGATGTTTCTGAGCCCCTAAATACAACAAAAACAGCTGAAATAAAAAAGTACTGTTTTACCATGTTTTCAAAACGTTACTATTATAAAATAACATTTTGAAGTGACAATTTAAGCATTTTTTAATGAAATAGTCGGATTTTGATCCATCTCTCTTGAGAATTCGATATCATCATTTTTTTTGAGAGCGGGGAAGAAAAAAAATATATCGGGAAAAAGGAGAAAAAATGACAAAAATAGCCGATTTTTGAAAAAAATTAACAAAAATAGGCATTCTGAAAAAAGTGGCCAATTTTCGCCGATTGAATACTCCACTGTCAGTAGGGTATCCCAATTTATATAAGATACTCCACTAATAGTCAGATATTTAATATATGGGATACTCTATTTCCAGTTGAGTATCTTGTATAAAGTGGATACTCCACTGATAGTTGATATGGGCTAAAGTTGGCCAACTTTTCAGAAATTGGTTATTTTTGTCAATTTTATGTTAGCCAACTTTTCAGAAATTGGTTATTTTTGTCAATTTTGTGTTAGCCAACTTTTCAGAAATTGGTTATTTTTATCAATTTTGTGTAAAAACATGCCAAATTTTACTAAACAACTCAAGGAGAAGACTAAACAACTCCAAGTAGAAACTCACTTATACTTAAAGTGGGTGTTCTTCACTTGCAAACTCATCTGCTAAACAAACATAACGAGGGGGTTGTAAACTTGTAAGTAAATAATGGATTTGGAAGGAAGCCCAGTAAGCCATGGATTCCACATGCCTGCTGAATGGGAACCTCATTACCAGACTTGGTTGGGTTGGCCTGTAAGATTTAACATTAACCCCCTCTCTCTTTACATACATATAATAATTGTGTTGTTTTTTTATATGATTGCTGTTTTTTTTAAGATACGGGTCTTTGTTGATTACTTCAAATTATGTGTATTTATTAAGATTTGGGTGATTGGGCATGTATATGATGATGGGTACTTGTGTGTTTTTATTACAAGTTGCTATAAGCTTCTAGGTATGTTTATTTGGGGAATGCTCAATTCCATGTAGCGTTTAGTTTTTTGTATCGGTTTTGCTCCATTAAATTTAACATACACGGATTTGTCATAAACTTGGCTTTATTTGTTCCAGTGAACAAAGTTAACAACGCAAAGAGGTTGGAGCATTCTTTCTGGTAGTGCGAAATCAAAATATTTTCAGTGTCTATCCATCTCTTGGTGGCCTCTGAATTGCTTGAAGAATGCGTTCAGAGTGAGTTTATGCGGCCAGTTCAATAGTTGGTCTCCGATCATTGATTCTTGTTGCTGGTGTGTAGACTTAGAAAGTATAAAAAATATGAACCTCTCTTTTCTTCTTCCAGCATTTGTTCTAGTACCACAGATTCTGTTACATTAAATTAATTTTCTACCACTTCAGGTGGTGAGGATCCTGCTAGAAAATTTGTTGACCGTTGGCTAGGAGGAATTCAGTAGATTTCTGTTAATTTCCTTTGAACCTGAGAAGAGAAAGTCAGCCGCTGCAAGAGACTGGTCAAAAGAATTAAATATGTTCAATGTGTCTGAGTCAAAATAATTATTGGCCGTTCACTTGATTCCTTTGGTCTTCAGATTGAGATGATGTGATTCAGTTCATCTACTTTGAGATAGTATAATGTGAAATGAGAAGATAATTTTTTTCTTTTTTGTATATTTTTTTACCCTCAGAGATGATGGTCGAAGATCGTTGGCATAAAGCTAGTTAGTTACTTCAGAGCTAAACATTTGTTTCATGTCCTTCCGAATGATAAATGTTGCTCCGCGTGAGTAGTCACTTGACTTGGTAGCAATAAGCGGGTCAACTCGGTTTACAGAGTTTTTTGACTCACACCTCTTCACATGAGCTCTTGTTTCAGCCAAGTTCTTTGCACTCTTGATCAGAGGACTTTTACTTTCTGTAGTCAATTAATGCATTGAATGAAATTACACATAATAATCTTGCAAGGCTGTTGACCACTGGAGCTGTTTTACTAGCATCCACTTTGTCCAGTAGTTTTATGAACATGCATCCTTCTTTCTTTGATCTGATTTGATGAAGCCTTGTACAAGGTGAATTATTTGACAAGGCAGCCACAAATTTTTATCATACTTTCGACTTGTCTGTAAGTGTTTTCTTTTGTTCATTGTTATTATTCCTCCACAAAGTTTCTTTAAGTTGCTATAAAAAGTTCCCCTCGCGTTTCTGGTCAGCCATGGAGAATTACAAGTTTTAAACTTTTCTCTATGCGATTCCCATAGACGGCGCCAAATGTTGAAGCCAAATTTCGTCACAAACTAAGCTTCAAGATTAAATTTATAATCGGGTATCCGTATAGAGCTATAGAAAATAGGGATTTTGATATGGATGATAATTTGGGAGAATGTTAGGGTTTATGTGATTTGGGGCTGCTCTTGAGAGAATTAATTCTAATAGAATTTCGGGGTGCCTTTTTCTAGAATTTCGGGGTGCCTTTTTCAAGGTGTCTACGTATCCTTTTATAGAGAATTAAGCTCATGTAGTTCTTAAATGTTATCGGACTCTGTTTAGGCCCATACTCCTATTATTTAGGAGCCAGTCATCTATATATGTTAAGTTTTTATCTTTATTATATTCCCAATAGTATTGGGGTTCTTGTGTGTAAAGATTAGTGACCCATTGGGTCTATTCTAATCCTTATTTACGGACCGATATCCATTAAGAAATCGTGTTTACATTATGTATCAACACTTTTTATTACCCAATTGATCTGGCCCAAGTGCATTAGTTTTTGTCTATTTGTCTCTTGTTCAAATTGTAGCAAGTTAATTTTAAGTTATATGGAAGTAAGAGTTAGTAGTGTGGTTTTTTGGTTTCAATGTACTTGCTATATGCAGTCTTACTAAAGACAGGCTATAACTTGTAGGAGCGTGGTGACAACTGGAGAGATAACGCTGTGCATGCTCAGAAGGTTTTTGCCAAGGTAGCCACTGCAATCTCAAAATTTGAGCCAGTCACCGTCTGTGCTAGTGCATCTCAGGTTCGTATTTTCTTGCAATTCCAAACATGATAATCTGATTTAGTTAGCGATTACTGTCACAAGCTTGGTACGTAATTTGGACATCTTTTACCTCTGGTCAGTGGGACAATGCACACAGACAGTTACCACATAGTGTTAGGGTCATCGAAATGAGCATGAATGATTCTTGGTTTCGTGACTCTGGGCCAACAGTGAGTTTTTTCGTCTTGTTGTCATTATGTTATTTCTGCCTTATTTGTTTAGGTGGTTTAATCTGGACTCTTGAGAACATTTTGATATTATTCTAAGATGGTGACTTTTCTTGTTTGTTTAGTTTGTTGTAAACAAGAGCAAATCAAGTCCAGGCAAAACAACAAATAAAGTTGCTGGTATTGATTGGAACTTCAACAGTTGGGGTGGTAAGATTGTTTCTTATGCATTTATATTTTGTTATTCACTACTGTGTTCCTGCATGCTTTTGTGTTACCATTTAACGAGGTCACATAATGTTACAGGTGCCGAGGATGGTTGTTACACCGATTGGAGTCTCGACCTTCTTGTTGCGAAGAAGGTTAGTGAAACTGATAAATACCAGGTCTTGGTTGTGCAATTGTTCTTTGGCTAGAAAAGTACGTTTTAATAAAGAGCCTCACTTATCTTAACTTGCAATTCTCCATAGATAATTTCAGTTGAAAGGCTTCCTAGGTTTCCTCAATCTATTATCCTTGAAGGCGGTAGCATCCATGTGGATGGAGAAGGTCAGTGCTGCACTTACGTATGATAAAATAAATTCAAGGAGACTTGCTCTTCCAGTACATACATACATACATACATACATACATACATACATACATATATATATATATATATATATGATTATCACTACATATGCATATGTCTTTTTTATTTTCTATACCAACAGCTTTTTATATATCTATAAAAAAATTGTTCTCAGGCATGCTTGATCGACATGTAATTAACGATAAGACGATACTCTTTTTTTCTTAATTGTTTTTTTTTGCAATATGCTGAATAATAGATTAAGCAAAGAAACTATCACCTATGCTATGAGATTCTTTCAATCCCTTGCCAGTTATGTAATATGCAGACTGAAATCTAATTACAATGGTTATAAACAAAGGATACGTATCACTGATTGCATGAACTCATTGAATTTGAGAATAGTGTTTTAGTGATTTTAAATTCGGTTAATTTTTTTGTGTATCATGTAGACAATGGGTCATCTAATTTGAAACAGAGCAAATATGAGGGATATCGGTATTTCTCAGCTCTCACTACTTCAATTCTATAGTATATAAAGTAATGGTTATTCAAAGGTCATGTCACCCTATTAATATTATAGTGCTACTAGTATTAAACATCGAAGACATATCCCACTTCAGTGTAGACTGTAGCACAATTGATGTTTGCAAAAGATTCTCACACCTTTGTCTGTATAATAAGATTGACAGCTGCAGATCGAAATATGAAATTTTTATAGGACGGCATAGATTTTCATTACCAGTAAATTTTCAGAACAACTCTCCCTACATCCACTTTTCTTTTTTAAGTGCAACATATTCAGTTGACATTAACACTGAAAGCCGCACTGCATCCAAGAAGAATATAACTACTACATCTCTAAATTAGTATCAGCACCTTGCTTTAGTACATACGTTTAAAAAGCCTCATTATACTGGATACGAGATGTCTTGCGTTGATATAACTGCCATATCTGAGACATGTAACTTGTTTGCTTTGCTTCAGGAACTTGTCTTACTACCGAAGAGTGCCTCTTGAATAAAAACAGGAATCCTCACCTTACTAAAGTACAGATTGAGGATGAACTTAAAGCATATTTGGGTGTCAAGAAGATTATATGGCTGCCTCGTGGATTATATGGTACCTACTTATATCCATGGAATGTTGTCTCATCATCTCATGTCATATACTTCAAAACACATGTTTTCTTGATAAAGAAATTCATGTTTCTTTTCTTTTCATCCGAGTATTCTTGTCATGGGTTTCTGACTGGCTGTCTATCCCTGCTATTGCCTTGTGGATTATATGGGTTTCTCTTTATTCTTATGTTTATTACTGAAATCCGTGCATGGTTTTACAGGTGATGATGATACTAATGGTCACGTGGACAATATGTGCTGCTTTGTTAAGCCTGGTGTGGTTTTGTTATCATGGACTGATGACAAATCAGACCCACATTATGAGAGAGGTGCCGAAGCCTTTTCTGTTCTTTCCAACTCGACAGATGCTAATAGTAGAAAATTTGAAATCATTAAACTCCACATACCTGGACCACTTTTTATGACTCAGGAGGAAGCTGATGGAGTTATTCAGGTGTAGTATTCTCTAGACTAAGTTAGGCTACCTCTGTTCATTTTCAGTGGCATGTACTCATTACAGTTTTCCCTTCTAGAATATTGTGTTGAATTTAACAGTAGTAATCTATAGTTCTTGCCCACTGCTATACTCACCGCTAGTATGATGAGATCATATTATTCATTTGTGATTTCTGCCCATCTTTTGAGTAGTCAAGTTGCTTGTTTTTTGAAACAGGATGGGAATGGTAAACCAAGACTTGCTAGTACAAGGCTTGCTGCTTCCTATGTAAACTTCTACATTGCTAATGGAGCTATCATTACACCACAATTTGGGGATAAGAAATGGGATGATGAAGCCGTCCGGGTCCTGTCTCTGGCATTTCCAGATCATGAAGTAAGCAGTTCTTCCACTTTGTTTCCTGTTTATACAATCATATTGCAATCTTAAATTAAATCCACGAAGGAGGTGGACACAATGTTTAAGGATCATAATTTTATACTTTGCACCTGAAAGTATTAATTATAAATAATCTAAATAATTTTCTCGCTGCATCTGCATTTTAAGTTACTTCAAAGATTTGAAACTAGTACTTCTCATTTTTTAATGAAGGTAAACTCATAATAAGAACCTTAACCTTTTATTTCCTGAAGACATTTACTTTTTTAGATATTACTGCTCCGCCTTAAATTGTGTTTATTCTAATATGCGACTGTCCGAGGGTGAGTGGGGTATTCTATTGTGATATTGTGTCTGTACCATATGACTATTGTCTGAGTGGGGAATTCTTTTGTTGAATTATCCTCTATGCAAGCCTTAGCCATTAGCCAACGCCGATGCCAACCACATTAGCCTTTGGGGATTTATTGGTTTATGTCCTTGCAACCTCAATGTTGTTGACTTCCAGATACTTGATCTGAAACACCAGAAGGGATTGCTCATTAGGTCAAGTACTTGACTAGCTGAGTCCTCCACAATATAGAAAGAATGACCCAAGAACAACTCAGACAAATAATGCCTTGATGATGGATGGCCTCCAGTACTAATAGTTGGCTAACTCCTAGGCACTAGGCGGTTCACATGCCATGTTATAAATTAACGAGTTATAGTTGTGGTACTGATTTCTACGATGATTAGCTCTAATAAGTTCTACATATTCTAGATGGTGGTGGGTCCATAATTTCTACTGCATAGATGAGTTTCGTAAAACTAATGGTGAGTGATTGATGCAAGGCCTTTCCAGTTGGTAAGACTATGGATAACTTAATGAATGGACATTGTGTATACTTTCGGTCTTGGTGCATGCTCAAACGAGCAGTGTTATTTGTTGGATCCTCATTCTTCTTAGTAATTCTCATTACTAAATAAGCTATTTTCTGTTTCTTTGAAAAGGTGGTAAGAATTGAAGGCGCTAGGGAGATTGTTCTGGCCGGTGGAAATATACATTGCATCACACAACAGCAACCTGCATGTCCATGATCATTCACAAGTCCATTGACATGTTGCTGAACATTCATCCAGTGATTATAAGAGCAGATTTTTAATGTCTTCTGTTACAGGAATTTTAGTACATTGTAGACATCAAATCCTTTTAAGTTACATTATCTAATGACAAAATTACAACAATTTTCATGCTTTTAATTGAGTTTTAAACCTTTACAAGAATAATCAGCTGCAGTAAAAATCAGTGACATTTTAGTAAGGGTCACAAAAAAATTCTTGAACTTGTAGAAATTAAGCGGTGATTTGAGATAAATTCCTACTTTTTTAAGATAAGTTTAATCTGAAGTTTTATTTTGTCAAATAAGGCAGATTTGAAGTTTCACGCAAAATCCTACATGAATAAATTTTGATGTTCTTAACTGATTTTGCAAAGTAATTAATGAATGTTCTCTTATGTCTTAATGATAATGTTATGCTAGTCAATTGTGTGTTGTTCCTTTACCTTTTGCAAAATAATAAAAAAAGAATAGTATTTTTTAAGACTACCAGCTCATTTTTTTAGATATATCTGTCATGCTCACAGAGAGACGTCCTCACACATAAAATATTCAACTTAAACTTGAATGATATATGTTATATACTTAAATATTTAACTGAGAGAGAAAAATGTCATTTTTTTGAATAATTCGGATTATTTGCATTTTCTCTGTATACATAGACCAACAGGATGAGTAAATAATAAATGAATAAAGCTAAAAAATAATCAAGCAATTTGAATATATTATAGTTTCAAAGTTGTTTAGTAGATAATAATTTAAAAATCTGATATAGTGTATCTTTTTATTATAAGTTAAAACAAATATCCAATTATATTTAGATAAAACCAGTAGTTAATTTTAAAATGTACAAATGTCAACACCTAATAATTATGTATTTCCAAATGTAATTATACGTGAGAAGCCTTAAGGCAGTGTTTGGTAAAACGTGTTCAAACACAAAAAACAATTTTATAATATCGGTTGCTACCAATTCAAGAATCTCACTTCCCAGAGAAACCCCATCGTGAATTGGGTCAAGATAACTTAAAGATTCAATCTTTAAGCGACCCATTAAATTTTACACACTTATCTCAAAATAAAAGTGAGATCTGGTAAAAAAAATTTAATGGGGTGCTCATTTTCTGGACTGAACTCATTCTATGATGCAGTTAATGGAGGTGGTGACGTTTGGATCAATGAAAATAGATTCAGAATTGTAAGGCAGCTTGGTGAAGGTGGATTTGCTTTTGTTTATCTTGTTAAGGAGATTGTTAGCACTGATGCTTCTTCTGCTGATGGTGTTGCCAAGAAATTCAAGAACCCTTCTCATGTTTCTGGTTATTTCTTCTCTTTTATTTCTTTTTCTGAAAGTTTTGATTTTTTTCATGTAATTCTTGATGATGGGTTTTTTTTTGATTAATTTGATTAGATAATGTTGTTTTGTCAACTCTTGATTTTTGAATAGTTGTGTTTGTTTCAGTTAAGTTGCGGGTATTTTTTAGTTTTTGGATCAATTCGATGGTTTGTCGGTGGAGCTCATTTTAGTGACAAAAAGATCGAATTTTTTGGTGTTATACATGAGCTTGGAAAATTGTGGTAAACTGTAATGAGTGAACTTGCATTTACTTGTTCGATTGACTTGATTACTTTTTATTGAGATATTATATCTGGTTGGTTTGGTCTTCTATTACTGATTTGGCATCAAGGGTATTGGGTGATGGTGTGAAAGACAGGTCAAGTGTCATTTTTAACTGCAAATTTACTAGGCAAATTTGAGTTCAGATGCAATGACTGAGATTAATGGACAATACTGTTTGCAATTTTTTTTTAGTATAGATTATTACCTTATATTCTATTGTTTGTTTAATTATAACACGCACAGATATACCAGTCAATGAGCTGAAAAAAATATAACAGCTACGTTGCGCGTTGCGATCTTGGGAACTTGGGATTATGATCCTTATGAAACAACCACTCTTCCCCTTCATAACAAAGATATTGGGATGACAAGACTGTAAAAGGATATGTGTATGTGAGTGATTAAGATTTTACATATATGTAGGGAGGGGTATTGATCTGATAAATAATTATGTCTAGAAATCGGAGCTTTAGAGTGTAAAAGTGTAATGTTCTCTAAAATTTCATCTTATCACGTGCTCAATGGTTGGACTTTTTGTTTGTGTAGCGGATGATTTCATCCAGTGTCTTCAAATCTTATGTCTCTTGTGTCTTTATAGAGTAGAGATTGTGATTTGCATTTGAGGATTATATGGTATACTGAACTGTTTGCAGCTTTCTTTTAATTAGTCTCTATGCACTATAAGTGTGACTGTCCTGTGTTGTGTGTCTCGATCATAGATGTAATCTGACAAACAGTATCTCGAAATATATATGTTATATGGCTGTTGAGACTTGAGAAGCTGGAAGATAAACATTGACAGTTTGAAACCTTTTTTTACTGATTTGGGCGTTGCTTTTTTGTGCAGATGATGGAACTTATGCAATGAAAAAAGTTCTAATCCAGAACAGCGAACAATTAGAATTGGTGAGGGAGGAGATTCGTGTTTCATCTCTTTTTAGCCACTCAAATCTTCTTCCTCTCCTCGATCATGCTATCATCTCAGTGAAGGTACGTTATTTTTTTGTATGTTCGTCTGATTATCATTTTACAGCATCAGACATGCTGAGGAGCAAAATTGAAAATAGTCCCTGATTATGGTCTCTGTAAACAAACGTGGCTTAAGATATTTAGCAATAAAAACATGGCTTAAGATATTTAGCAACAAAAAGAAAAAAAAACATGGCCTTGACAATTGACATACTATTTCATGCAACACAAAAATCATGAAGTGTCCTGAAAGAAAGTACCCAAAAATATGCTTACAATATCACTTCTATTCATTTCAAACTATTATAGCAAGCTACACTAATGTATGAAAACCAAATTCTGTTTAACTTAGGTGTATTTTACGCGTAGCTTTTTTGATCAACTATAATGGAATACTATCTCATGAAAGAGACTTATAAGTTATAACCATTGAATAGTATGTTAGGTCACACTTTCACTGTAGAGGGGTGAATACAGTGTTTATTACAATCAAATCAAACTTCAAGAACTTATGTAACAGAAAACAAACTTTATTTAAACAATAAACTCTGTTACAATCTGGAACTGTTATCTCTCAGTGATGAACAAAATATCACGAGAGCTGCTAGGGTTATAATAAATAATATTCTCGATAATGATAACACTCATAGTGTAAACCCTATGTCTGTGTTTATATACTACACAGTTACAAGATAATCGCTAATTGATATGGAATATAATTCTGCTTCCTAAAATATATCAATCAGATATCTTCTATTCCAAGTATTCCATTCTTCACGGAATTCCTTCTTCATGCATATCTCTTCTTATGTTTATCTTGATCTTCTTAACTTTAATCAGCTACTGTCCTTATCTGATCGTCCTTCAGCACTTAAGTTCTGATATCTATCTCCTGATAACATAAGTACTGATATCCCTTAAGTTCTGACTTCCAGTATAAGTACTGATCAGTTAAGTACTAATTTGTTCTGTTCAAATAAGATCTGAAATCTAAACATAAAACATATTAGCCATGACATTATCAAATATATCTAACAATCTCCCCCAACTTGTAAATTAACAAAATATACAAGTTTAACAGATATTTGATGATGTCAAAAACATTAAGTACAAATGCATGAGAAATAGACAAGATAACTACAACTTACAGTCCTTAAAGTTTTTACCAATTCAACTTCTGATAACAACTTCAATCTGTATAAATATCAGAATTTAAGCAGTTGTAGATCTTCGACTTGGCTTCATCATTTTCTGATCTCTCTGATGTCAGGAGTTGTTCTGAGATAATTCTTCAACAAACATTTCTCAGCATATCTGAGTTCATCAATCATTCTCCGTTTGACATCTTTAAGCTCTGCAGTATCTTCACCAGTTTGAAATATTGCAGCTCTGAGATCATTAATCTTTGCTTTTCTCAACTCCCGATCTAGTCTTATGACATAAGCTTTATTAGACTCTAGATTGAATTCAAGCCCCTTAATACCAAGATATGTTCTGATCTGTGCAGTATTAGGCTTCATATCAACAATATCACCATTGTGATTTCTGTACTTTGGAACATATCTGCTGTCAGACTTAACAGAATAAAGTCTTTTCTGTCTCTGAATCTGTTCCTTTAAGTAGTTTGCAGCAGTCTCTGTTATTCTGTCATCCACTTGAAGTAAGAATAATACATGCTCCAATTCTTCAAAATACTTCAATGGAATGGCATTTTGTCTTATATGATAAACCCTACCATCTGTCATGAAATACAACATGATGTATTCTTTCAAGTAGGTATGGTAAACCATCTGTACAGATTCTAGTTGATTCAATCTCTCAGGAGTTGCTCCAATACCTGGTTCACTCAAGGAAGTTGGATCATCGGTAGTGTTGTGTACTCTTCTTTCATCAGCACTTCCCAATCCAGTTTTATCTCTAGCTTCTTTTCCAGTAACTACTCTTGCTTCAAAACCACTTGAAGTAGTCTTCAAAGATTGAGTCTGTTTTGCTTTAGTGAATCCTGGTAGGAGTGCTTTAGATTTATTTTCTGATATCAAGTTAACTTGAGCACTGTCAGAGGTTACTTGCTTCTTCTGAATATCAGAACTTACAATTTCTTGACTCTGAACAACTTGAGCCATGTCAGAGGTTGTTTTAAGAACTTTTCTTGAAGTCAGAGCAAGATTATCTTTTCCATCAGTAATTTCTTCTTCCTCAGGAGGTACATAAGGCTTGATAGGTTCACCAACCTTTTCTTTACCCTTGGATCTTGGATCTATCTGTGGTTGTGATCTAGCCAAAGTTTCTTCAGTATGTATCCTTTCTTTGATCACAATGCCTTTAGGTTTTGAAAGTAACTTTTTACCAGAAGCTTCAGATTTAGATGTGACTTTCTCTGATTTAAGTCTGGCTTCTTCTTCCTTTAAACTTTCCAAGTCCATCCCTGGATTTTCTTGAAGAAATAACTGTCTTGACATTTCCTCATCAAGATCTAGAAGTTCATCAGAACTTATCCTTTTACCAGCAGCAGAACTTATTCTTTTCCCAGTATCAGAACTTGTTCTGTGACTAGCTTGTCTTGATGTAAACCTTCTACCTTGACTATGACCACCACCCATTCCAGAGTTTCCTTGGTCATCTTTTCCATCATCCTTTCCTTGCAGTGACTTGTTGGTTTTGCATTTGGACTTAATTACCTTCTCCCCCTTTTTGGCATCAGCAGGTAATAAAAGAGAGATAAGTAGTTCCACTGAGGTCTGGATTTCAGTAAGTTGCGATTGCTGAAAAGCTTGATTTGTCAGAATTTGATCAATCTGAGCTTGTTGCTTCTCTTGAGTTTTCTCAATATAAGCAACTCTGTCAATGGTAGGTTGGAAGAACTTTTTCTTATCAAGTTTCCAAACTTGTTCCTGTTTAATAAAGTTCTCCTGAATCTTGTGTAGCTCTGCATGAGTGTTGGAATGAAGACCTTGTAGATGTTTAGTACTCAATGCAGTGACTCTAAGCTGGATTTTAAAATCATCAGAATGTAACATTTCATCAGCTTTAGTCAAGTGCTCAGCAAGATGTAAAGCATTTGGAACACATGAAACTGAGTTCCATTCCTTAGTCCACTCCTGACCTGCAGGAGTTTCACTCCAAGGTACTGGTGCATCCCTGATAACAAACTCCTTTAGCAGTTCAGACTTAGGAGGAGTATGTCCTGAAGGACCTGCTTCATCAGCATCTACAGTTGTAGCAGCTTCACCAGTATCTCCAACATTTGCAGCATCAGAACTTAAAGAATCAGTATCTTCTGATAAGACAACTGTATGAGTAGCAATGGAGGCTTCAACATCCTCTAATTGCTGATCTGATACTAAGTTCTGATCAACAGTCATATCCTGATGCTCACCTAAAATCTGATCATCATCTTGATGCAGAGAAGGTGTTAGTGATAACTCAGGAGTTTGAACAGCATCAGTAACAGGTGTTGTGGAAGGATTATTTGCTTTTGGAGCTTCTAAGAAAAGTATTTCAGGCACAACCAAGTTCTGAATATCAATTTCAGCACTTGTGCCTGGATCAACAAGAGATATAGAAGGTGAATTAGCCTTGTCAGATACAGGTTCCTGAGATGGAGTTGATGGAGAAGAAGTGACTGGAGCAAATTCCTTGTCTTGTGAGATCAGAGATTCCTGATCCCCTTCCTTAGCTGCTTCCTCCTCATCATCTGAAACTGGCCTCTGTGCCCTCTGTTTCTTGTACTTCCTTGTTGATTTGGATTCCTTGGGAGTTGCAGGAACCGTCATACGTCTAAGCCTCTTGAGAAGCCTAGAACCCCCAATTGCAGAATCCTTCTGAGAAGTTGCCTTCTCAGCTTCATCTATCATAGGTTCTGAAGAGGGAATCTGATCCTCAGAATCTGATTCATCTCTCAAAGTAATCCTCCTCTTCTTCTGAGATGTTTGAGGAACAGTCTTTGTTCTCTTTGGCTTAGAGGATGTAGGCTTCACAGTAGGTGCTGAAGAAGAAGGTTGAGCAGTCTGTGAAGTGGAGAGATAGGATTTGAGATAAGTTCTGAGGGTAGGTTGAGTAGAATGAGAGGTAGGGACTGAGGTTAATGGATTTTGGTTATGGTGAGTTGGTTGAACATTTGAGTAAACAGATTTGTAAGTAGCAGGATCAGCATTTACCAGAATCTGTTTCACAGACTGAGGAATCTGTAATTGTCTCACCATTGATTTCTTTGTGTCAGCATTTATCAGGTCGTTAAAGTACCTTTTTGCAACCTTAAAAGGTGGGGTTTGAGTGCTGACTAACTGAGGTTCAGCAGTACAATACGTATAAATAAGTTGACAGAATCTAGCAAAATAAACAACATCTCGATCCTCTGTCATCCTATCCCCAATAAAACCAATTATTCCAGTTGCAAAATCAAAATGAGTTTGATGGATAATAGCATACCCGATGTGCTGACTCAGAATTGGGATGGCATCAAAATTTGAACACTTGTTGCCAAAAGCCTTGGTGATGCAATCGAAGAAGAAACTCCATTCTCTTCTGATATTAGCCCGTTTCAACTGTCCAAGTTTCGTCAGACTCTTTTCATATCCCAAATCAGTCATTAACCCCCGAAGGTCTGATTCCTCTGGTATAGAGAATGTACAATCTTCTGGAAGATGTAATGCTCTTCGTACTGTACCAGGAGTGACTACATAGGAAGAATCACCCACTTGGAAGATAATACTGGGAGTTCCTCGTTTACCACCATCATCATAAACTCCAGTCCTCCAGAACCGCAGAACTTGTTGACTTGAAAATAATTCAGGCTGAGTTAAGGCGTACCCAACCTCACTATGTGCAAGAAGATCTTGCACAAAATGCAATTCAGATGGAGCTTCAGCATGATCAAGAATTGCAGCATAGTTGTTTGGAACAAACTTTGCTCCATCAATGATTAAATCCTTTGGTGCCATGTGAAAAAATATTGAAATTCAAGTATGCCTGTTAGGTGTGTGAGATAATGTCTGTATGAAAAACCAACGTGAGAAAGAATGAGAAAGAGAGTAAAAGTAAGAAGAGAGATAAAGTATAAAGAAAGTAAAAAATTAAAGAAATCTTCTCTCTGTTGTTCTTATACTCGAAGAAAAATGTTACCGTTGGACACCTGTCAGACATGCAGTAATAACGGATAGTTACTGGGCTCGAGAAAACAGGAATGATTACTTATCCAGTTGCCTTGATTCAAGGAAAAACCATTTCAGTTATCAAGAGACACAGGTTTAATTCAAAATTGAAACCGTTAGCACTGATTGAATTGTTTTTCACTGCAACATTAATATTCTGAAAATGAATCATGTTAAAAATGACCGAGATAATTTCGATGAATAAGTGCTGACAAAGAATCAGAACTTAAATAAAGACAAAATTTAAATGGTCATCAGAATATCAAGCAGGATTTAACAACACAGATAAAATAACTCAGAGACAAAATCTTGAAGTAAAAACAGTTTTCATTAATATATCAAGTCAATACATATATGAAATAGAAATTACATCAATACAAGATTTTCCCTAAGCTTCTAATCCTAACGTCAACAGCTTTAGTCCTAGCTAAGAAGCCTGACAAAGCTGAGGATGAAGAAGAACAGGAAGAAGACAAGATTAAGTCATCCTCCTCTTCCTATCTTCGACAAACAAGATAGCGAGTCGAATGATTCGCTCTTGCTGACGAATAGCTTCCCGCCTTTCCTCCTCCAGGCGCTCCAGATGGCGATGGTAATCCATCTCGAAGAATAGAAGGTGAGCCAGCACCTCCTGTGGGACAGAGTCCCAGATCTCCTCAGGAATGACTGTTATATGCCACTCCTGCTGCCACTCGGCACAACTGAGCTCCATTGTGAAGGTTTGTGTGTTCAAAAACATGTTGTATCGAACCATTGTGTTTTTGATAGAAGAAGGAGGATAAGTGTGTGAGAAGAATGTGATGGAAAGACTGATGTGAAGTGGTTGCATATATAGGCAAGAGAATGCCAAGAGACACAAAGATATTGAATGCAGACAGGTAGAATTAATTCTACCTCGTCTCCCTAGACCTTGAAAAAGAATAACAGTCATTGGAAAAGGAATGTGCACATGTAACAAGAGTGATCTGTTCAAGGACGAGTGCCATTATGTTTTAACCATAGACTATTAATCTTCCACTTCAACATTTCGAAATTAATCTGAGACTGTTACCAAATTTTACTCACAGATAAGTCAAGTAAAGGGTTAGACTGAAAAATCAGAACTTAGACCTATACCAGAACTTAACAGTCATCAGAACATAATGTCTTAACTCGAACAAGGAATATCTATCTTAGTAAATACTCATACAAGTTCGTAGTTATGAACGTCAGAACTTAATCATCAGAACGTGTAACTAGAACTTGTCCTCAGAATTTGTGCAAAAGTGACACAATGACTGTTGATCTAAAATAACATAGACCACCACAGAAATTTCATCATTCATATGGAGTGATGTGTGTGTGCATTAAGCTAAATAACAGACAAAGAGTAAAGTCTGATCTACTTCAGTACATCTTAGAAATAAGTCATAATTAAAATTTTGCTAAAGAGCTGCCATTATCCTGAAACCTACTGATAAATGAGTTCATGCATGAGTTCACCTCTACTGTTTTTGTGCTAATTTTATGCATCTTTTGAAATTCTATTTTACAGAGGCTTCTCAGTGTAAGTGAGTCACGACTGTTTATCAGAATTTATGCTATTATCAGAGTATTTCTCCAGTAATCATAGAGTCTGAAAAGTCACCAAGAAAATATTTTGCTTTTCTAATGCATATTTACTTAATACCAGCAATGCATTTGGGTCGTCCCTTTCACATTTTTACTCTAGATCTCAAAGGAGTACCTGATATTATTCTTTGATTATTGTTCTTCTTCTTTTGATAAGTGAGGTTTATCAGCACTTAGTTCATTCAGCAGTTTTACTAGAATCAGAACTTAAACAGATGAGTAGCATTATTCTAATTTGTGACTTAGTAATAAGATATACAAAATAAACTTAACTAAGCTCAGTTATCAGAATTTGCTTGTGTCATAAGATTTCCACAGAAATAATTACTTCTTTCATGGGATCATTTGTTTATTGAAGACTAGTAGGTCAGTATCTAGCACAGTTATCCTCATAGGATTGAATAGTTACTGAAACAGACATATCACTTATCAGAGTTTAGAAACATATATCAGACAACAGTCAGTACTTAAAGACATTTATCAATTAATGCACAGAATATACAAAGAGATTAATTCTGTAAATACTGATCATAAAGTCTGATAACATAGAACAAGTTTAAGCAGATTTAGAGAAAGAACCTGAAATCATAGTAAGTTCATTTACCAATTTTGAAAAGGTAGCTTCACACAGTGGTTTTGTGAAGATATCTGCTACTTGTTGATCTGTGGGAACAAAATGCAATTCCACTGTACCTTCATCCACATGTTCCCTGATGAAATGGTACCTGATGCTGATGTGCTTTGTCATAGAGTGTTGAACTGGATTACCTGTCATAGCAATAGCACTTTGATTATCACAGTAAATAGGGATTTTGAAATACGTTAACCCATAATCTAGTAACTGATTCTTCATCCAGAGAATCTGTGCACAGCAGCTTCCTGCAGCAATATACTCTGCTTCTGCAGTTGATGTGGAAATTGACTTTTGTTTCTTGCTATACCAAGAAACCAACATGCCTCCAAGAAATTGGCAGCTACCACTTGTGCTTTTCCTGTCAATTTTGCAACCTGCAAAATCTGCATCTGAGTAACCTATTAATTTAAAATCTGATTCTCTAGGATACCATAATCCTAGATCAGCTGTTCCTTTAAGATACTTAAAGATTCTTTTTACAGCTGTTAAGTGAGGTTCTCTTGGATCTGCTTGAAATCTTGCACAAAGACAGGTAGCAAACATGATATCTGGTCTACTAGCAGTTAGATAGAGAAGTGAGCCAATCATACCTCTGTAATCAGTAATATCTACTGAATTACCAGTATCCTTATCCAGTTTTGTTGCAGTGGCCATGGGAGTGGATGCACTTGAACAGTCTTGCATTCCAAATTTTTTCAGCAAGTTTCTGGTGTACTTAGATTGACAAATAAAAGTTCCTTCTTCACTCTGCTTGACTTGAAGGCCCAGAAAATAACTAAGTTCTCCCATCATACTCATCTGATATCTTGACTGCATTAGGTTGGCAAACTTTTTGCAAAGTTTGTCATTTGGAGACCCAAAAATAATATCATCAACATAAATCTGGATCAAAAGTAAGTCCTTGCCATGGTTGAGATAGAACAATATTTTGTCAATAGTTCCTCTGTTGAATCCACTTTCCAGAAGAAACTGAGCTAAAGTCTCATACCATGCTCTAGGAGCTTGCTTAAGTCCATAAAGTGCTTTATCAAGCCTGTAGACATAATCTGGATGT
Source organism: Apium graveolens (assembly GCF_009905375.1). Taxonomy (NCBI): domain Eukaryota; kingdom Viridiplantae; phylum Streptophyta; class Magnoliopsida; order Apiales; family Apiaceae; genus Apium; species Apium graveolens. The sequence goes on along the minus strand of NC_133649.1, from coordinate 36,183,062 downwards.
TTGGAATCTACAAAGCCTGGAGGTTGTTCAACATATACTTCCTCTTCCAATTCTCCATTGAGAAAAGCACTTTTCACATCCATTTGAAAGACAGTAAACTTTTTGTGAGCAGCATAAGCCATGAATATCCTTATGGCTTCTAACCTAGCAACTGGAGCAAATGTTTCATCATAGTCAATTCCCTCCTGTTGAGAATATCCTTTTGCAACCAGCCTTCCCTTGTTCCTTACAATTATGCCATCACTGTCAGTTTTGTTTCTGAATACCCACTTTGTACCAACAACCGATCTATTCTTGGGTCTTGGCACTAAGGTCCAGACTTTGTTTCTTTCAAATTCATTCAACTCTTCCTGCATTGCTTGCACCCTATCAGCATCTTGAAGAGCTTCTTCCACTTTCTTTGGCTCAGACTGAGAGAGAAAAGAATTGTAAAGACATTCATTCGAAGTACCTGTTCTAGTTCTGACACCTGCCTCAGGATTTCCAATTATTAAATCAGGTGTATGTGATTTTGTCCACTTCCTTGCAGATGGAAGATTTTCTCTAGAACTGGATGCTCCCCCATGATTCATGCTGTCTTCGGTTTCATTTTCTGATACTCCCCCTGAAACTATGCTCTCTGAGTTGGATCCTTCAGTATTTAGATTTTCAGCACTGTCAGTACTTGGCTTATCAGAACTTGACGAATCAGAATTTGAAGAGCCAGATGTATGTTCTGATGCTTCTTGAGATGTGATAATATCTTGAGTATGCTCCCCCTGCATTGGTGCATCTTCCTTTGACGTAGTCACTACAGTTTCAATAACATCAGAGTTTAATCCATCAGAATTTACAGTATCAGGACTTAGACTGTCAGGACTTGAGGTATCAGAATATGAATCTTCATTTTCAAATCTCAGCTTATCATGATCAATGCAATCTTCAAGTCCAGTGATCTTCTTGTCATCAAAAGAGACATTGATAGATTCCATGACCACTTTTGTTCTCAAATTATAGACTCTGAAGGCTTTTGTAGAAAGTGGATATCCTACAAAAATTCCCTCATCAGCTTTTAGATCAAACTTGGATAGCTGTTCAGGATGAGTCTTGAGAACAAAACACTTACATCCAAATACATGAAAGTATTTGAGATTTGGCTTTTTGTTCTTCACCATCTCATATGGTGTTTTTCCATGCTTGTTAATGAGTGTTGCATTTTGAGTAAAACAAGCAGTCTGCACAGCTTCAGCCCAGAAATAGGTTGGAAGCTTTGCTTCTTCAAGCATTGTTCGTGCAGCTTCAATTAGAGTTCTATTCTTCCTTTCAACAACTCCATTTTGCTGTGGAGTTCCAGGAGCAGAAAATTCCTCCTTTATTCCATGATTTTTGCAGAACTCTTCCATTATCAAATTCTTGAATTCAGTGCCATTATCACTCCTCAAAATTTTCACAGAATCTTTGCTCAATTTATCCAGATGTTTGACATGATCAATCAGGATAGATGCAGTTTCATTTTTTGTGTGCAAGAAATACACCCATGTGTATCTGGTGAACTCATCTATTATGACCAACGCATATTTCTTCTTTGCAATAGACATGACATTCACTGGACCAAATAGATCAACATGAAGTAGATAATAAGGCTCAAGAATTGATGATTCAGTCTTGCTCTTGAACGAAGATTTTCTTTGTTTAGCCTTCTGACATGAGTCACAAAGACCATCAGGAACAAACACTGATTTTGGTAGTCCTCTCACAAGATCTTTCTTGATCAGTTCATTTATCTTGTTGAAGTTTAAATGAGAGAGTTTCTTGTGCCAATTCCAGCTTTCTTCAGTTGAGGCTCTACTCACTAAACAGATTGCAGAACCATCAGAACTTGTTGAAAGCTTAGCTTCATAAATGTTACCACGCCTGAATCCCTTCAGAACAATTTTTCCTTTAGATTTACTAACTATTTCACAATGTTCTGCAAAGAAATCAACATGATAACCTCTGTCACAGATTTGACTTATACTCAGTAAGTTGTGTTTAAGTCCTGAGACCAGAGCTACATCTTTAATAATGACATTCCCAAGATTGATATTGCCATATCCCAAAGTTTTTCCAATGTTGCCATCTCCATAAGAAACACTTGGGCCAGCTTTCTCCACAAAGTCTGATAGCAGGGCCTTATTTCCAGTCATATGTCCTGAACATCCACTGTCCAGAACTAAAATATTTTTCCTGTTGCCCTGCAATCAAAAAGACCACTAATTATTAGTTTTAAGGACCCAGACTTGCTTGGATCCTTTGGCCTTTTTAGGTTTGTTAACATTTGCAGCGGATTTAACATCAGATTTTATGTTAACAGTTTTCTTATCAGAACTTATACTAGAAGGAACAACAGAAACTTTCTTTAAAGAAGGTTTTATTTGATAATAATCATAGTACAAACTATGATATTCCTTACAAGTATAAATGGAATGCCATAAACTACCACAATGAAAACAAGGATTTTGTGGTTTGTATCTAACAGACTGACTCTTAACTCCTGACTTTGTAGATAAGGAGTTAATATTCTTATTCTTCCTGCAAAAAGAAGCCAGATGGTTAGAACTTCCACAGTTATGACATGCTTTCCTAGGAGCATCAGGAACAGATTTATAGTTATTGCTTTTATTCACACCTTCCTTTCCATTCCTGTTTTTCCTAGGTGATTTTACCTTGTTTGCATTCTTAACATCTTTCAGCTTATGCTTAAGCTGCTTCTTTGTCATTAAGCCTATGTTAACTTCAGCTGTCTTTTCCTGTTTTAGTTTGTCAGAAGCTAATTCCTTTTTAACTTCTGATTTCTCATTTTCGGATTTTTCAGTTACAAACTTAACAGGTTTTAACTTCGGCTTTTGCTTATCAACAGGCTTAATTTCTACAGTTCCTTTTTTTATTTTCTCCATAGCCTAAGCCCTCTTTCCAGTTTCCACTGCTTAGCAAATTTTGAGTTGTTTTGCCAGAGTTAGTCCAAGTTCTGATAATCTCTCTCTCCTTTTCTAACTCAGTTTTTAGAGATTCATTCATTTTTAGCACTTCATCCCTAACATAAAAAGCATCATCTCTATCCTGCTGAGTTTGATGAAACATGACTAACTCTTTTTCTAAGAAATCATTTCTTTTCCTAAAAGCAAGATTTTCAGAAGTTAATCTTTACATGTTAAAGTTTGATCTCTATAACTAACAAACATGGTTTTAAGATATCTTCTCAACTCATTAATATCATCAGTATGAAAAGCATAAGTAGTCTGAGGTACCTTTGTTTCAGCAGCTTCAGAACTGCTCTCAGAACTTGATTTATCAGCATTTGCCATCAATGCATAGTTCTCCTCACTTTCAGAGTCTGAGGTGTCTGTCCAGCTTTTCTGCTTTGTGACAAGAGCTTTGCCTTTGTCATTCTTGGTCTTCTTGCAATCAGGAGATATGTGGCCTTTCTCACCACAATTATAACATTTAACATTAGCGTAATCTCCTCTGTCAGACTTTCCTCCTCTTCCTTCAGATCTTCTGAAATTCTTCTTATCAGAACTTATGCCTTTCCTGGAAAACTTCTTTCCCTTCCTGAACTTCCTGTATGCAATCTTTGTGATTCCTTTCACCATAAGAGCACACAGCTTCATCATCTCCTCATCAGCATCAGTTTCAGGCAAGCTTTCAGAATCTGAGTCATCATCACTCTCAGAACTTGATGACTCAGTATCAGATTTTATGATAAGAGCTTTACCCTTATCTTTCTTTGAGGAAGGTGGTTTGGGGGATTCCTCTTCAACCTTGAGAGCAACTGTCCTTGACTTTCCTCCTTTCCTCTTGCTTCTTTGTTCCATCTCAAGTTCATGAGTCTTGAGCATTCCATAGATTTCATCAAGAGTTGTTTCATCAAGATTGTAGTTGTCTCTTATTGTTGTTGCCTTCAAATCCCAACATTCAGGAAGAGCTAACAGGAATTTGAGGTTTGTATCTTCAAGATCATACTCCTTATTTACTAATGACAAGTCATTCAAGAGTTTGACAAATCTATCATATACATCAGTCAATGACTCATTAGTCCTAGAGTCAAAGTGTTCATACTCTTGAGTGAGTATTGTCTTCCTGTTCTTCTTAACTGTTTCAGTTCCTTGACACCTTGTCTCCAGTGCATCCCATATCTCCTTAGCAGTCTTGCAGTTGATTACCCTGTTTGACATTACATTATCAATGGCACTATGCAATAAGTGACGTACCTTTGCATCCTTAGCAATAGATGCTATATCTTCAGCAGTGTAATCATTCTTTTCCTTTGGTACGGTCATTGCTGCTTCACCTGCAACTACAACAGCGAACTTGGTAGGTTTGTGAGGCCCTTCCTTGATTCTATCAAGGTATTCTGGATCTGTTGCTTCCAGAAACATGGTCATCCTTACCTTCCATATGGGATATTCAGATGGTCTCAATATGGGAACTCTGATAGTCTCATATCGACTCTGAGTTGATGTCTTTGATGATTCCTCAGTTTTGGTAGGCTTAGTTGGAGTTTCTGTGTCAGACATGATTGTGTTTGGATCTTTAACTGTATGTGTGTTAACAGATAGCTCTGATACCACTTGTTAGGTCACACTTTCAACTGTAGAGGGGGTGAATACAGTGTTTATTACAATCAAATCAAACTTCAAGAACTTATGTAACAGAAAACAAACTTTATTTAAACAATAAACTCTGTTACAATCTGGAACTGTTATCTCTCAGTGATGAACAAAATATCATGAGAGCTGCTAGGGTTATAATAAATAATATTCTCGATAATGATAACACTCATAGTGTAAACCCTATGTCTGTGTTTATATACTACACAGTTACAAGATAATCGCTAATTGATATGGAATATAATTCTGCTTCCTAAAATATATCAATCAGATATCTTCTATTCCAAGTATTCCATTCTTCACGGAATTCCTTCTTCATGCATATCTCTTCTTATGTTTATCTTGATCTTCTTAACTTTAATCAGCTACTGTCCTTATCTGATCGTCCTTCAGCACTTAAGTTCTGATATCTATCTCCTGATAACATAAGTACTGATATCCCTTAAGTTCTGACTTCCAGTATAAGTACTGATCAGTTAAGTACTAATTTGTTCTGTTCAAATAAGATCTGAAATCTAAACATAAAACATATTAGCCATGACATTATCAAATATATCTAACATAGTAAAGAATAGTTTTTATTAATCTCAAAAAATCATTAACTTAAATTATAACACCACTTAATGATGTGTCTCTTCATATGCATCATGCAAAATGAATAATCCGATTTTAGAATTGTAGCTACTTTGTGCATGTTGGAAGTTGCCTCCTCTTGTCATGCTAACTTGTACATGACTTGTATACTTGTTTGGGAAGTGGAAAGGAGGCAAACCTTTTATTTCAAAATCATTTTTAGAAATGATAACATGTTTTACTGTCTAGGCCACACCAGAACAAGCTTGGACACATGAAGCATACTTGTTGTTTCCAGTGCACTTGGATGGAACACTACTGGACAACGCTAAAGTGATGAAATCTAAGAAAGAGTTCTTCCCTACATCGGATGTTCTTGAAATTTTTCGACAGGTAGATATAGCTTTTGATTTGTCCTTTCATACGAATTTGTTGCATTTGCATTAATGTGCCAGATTCATCTCATTGTGAAAAAATTGGTGTGCAGCTTTGTGCAGGACTCAAGCATATGCACAATCTTGATCCTCCATACGCACACAATGATGTCAAGCCCGGTAATGTTCTTTTAACACATAGGAAAGGTCAGCCACCTCTTGCGATATTGATGGATTTTGGAAGTGCTCGTCCTGCAAGAAAGCAAATTCGATCTCGTTCAGAGGCATTACAGTTACAGGTATGCACTATTTAGTATATTTTGTTTGCTATATTGCTTCTGGACTTTCATGTTTTCTGCTGGGTTAATTTTATTGAGCATATTAAATGCATTATGCTGTCTAACTTTACTCTTGTTCAAGCTTGAGTGGCTTTTGGCCTTAAGTTAAATTTCATGAAATACAGCGCTGCTTTTGCCAATTCTAGCACAAGATTAAAGCAGATGAAAAAACTTACAAAATTTTTAACTGTGTTACTATAAGTACAAATATGATCCTTAACAAAAGAATGTATGTCTTATTTATTTATAACATAAAAAGTTGAGTGCAGCATTGATGTGAATGCTTAGGTAAATAGGTGACAAGGATTTGTATACAAATCTGTTTTCCCCATGATCATTGAACCCGGTCAATGGTCCAATCGTGGTAGCATATTTGTTCCAACCTGATAGATCAGAATATTCGTAGCTTGCTGTTTTGTTAAAAGTGATCCTGATTGGTTTCTTTCATTTTCATACATAGGAATGGGCATCTGAGCATTGCTCTGCACCCTTTTCGAGCTCCAGAGTTATGGGATGCCTAGCCATGAGATATTGATGAAAGAATGACGTCTGGTCACTGGGTGCACTCTGTATGCTAATGTAAGGCCCCCAACAACTTTTTGCGTAAATAATAGTTGTGAATTTAGGTTTGCAGGTTTGTCATCTCATTCAAATATATGATGCTTTCTAATGCATGCACAACATATGGTATGATAGGATATACAAGCTTTCCTGTGTATGCCACATGATTTTTCATTATGTACTGGTAAAATAAGTACTTGGGGTATACAGAATAGGTAATATTTATACAAGTTTTGTTTTTATTAGTACTCGGAATTGCTTCTCTTCCCTTATCTTTTCGAAGAACTTCTCTGGCCATCTATTATGATGTATATGTTGCAAGTTTATGTTAGGCCTCCTACGCACATTACTTACGCTAGACGTAAGAAACAATAATTGTCTAGATCTGGAAGGGGGGAATTGTTATTGAACAATTATATTGAGAGTGATTTGGGAACTATACTTAGTGGAAGCTAGTTAATTAGTTGGCCTTTTTAGAATCAATTACAGATTAGGATAGGAGTGATTTATGGAGTAATTTACTTTCCAATTCCTTACAGATTTGGAAGGAGGTTTCTGGAGTTAATTAAGGTTCAGTTGAGGACTGGGATGGGTGTTGTTGAGTATAAATAGAGAAGTATTTTACATGGTTAAGGAGGAAGAAAGAGTGTTTGAAAGGTATAGTGTGGAGACGTGATGTTATCTCGAATATCACTTAGTTCTGCGTGCCTTTTTTATCAATAAAAGAATCCGTTCATAGTTATAATTTCTTGACAAATATATATAATATAATTAAAGAGCAGGCCGGGACTGGTCCTAACAGTGGTATCAGAGCATCTCCGTCTTGGGAAAATGGCAGGTGCAAAACAAGTTGAAAATCGAGTTGAGAAGAAATTAGAAAGAAATTTGAAGCATACAAGCAGAATTTCAGAAGCTGGATATTGAAAAAATTCAAAATGACATTCTTTTCTTAAAGAGAAGTATGACCATACTTACAAAAATGGTAGCTATAGTCATGAGGCTACTGGACGATATACCTTGTCCTTGAGAATTCGCCAGTAACAGGCAAAATAAATCAGGAGCGGTATTGGATCTTTACCTCGCGACTGGAATTGCCTGTGTTGAAGAGAGAATCCGAAGGTTGGCTGTTTCGTGCAGAACGATACTTTGAGCTTAATAACATGTCCTACACGGAGAAACCGATCTGCGTGGTTGTTGGAGGTGATGCTTTATCATGGTACTATTATGAGGAAGGTCGGCGTCCTTTTCGCAGCTGGGAGGAATTCAAATTACAACTGTTGAGCGATTCCAACTTACACAAGTGGGGCTCTTCATGACCAAATTTCTCTCTGCAACAAACAAAACCGTAGGGAATAACGTCGCCAATTTGAGGTACTTTCTGCCCCTTTAAAAGAATTATCAAAGTCGGTGTTGGAAAGCGTTTTTAGAAAAGGGCTTAACCAGACAAAGGGCTGAATTGAGGACTAATGGAGCTCTGGGGTTGTCCAAGATGATGCGTACTGCCCAACAAATTGAGGTAAAAATACAGCCATACGACATTTCCAAGGTGGATCAATTATTTTTAAGGGACAGGCTGTCCAGAAACATTCTAGTCCAGCAGGGACTAATTTTCTCGGAATGTTGTTCGACTACCTTCCACCGGGCCTCCACTCTAGCACACAGTCCAGCTTTCTGCTAAAGCAGCACTACTTCAAAGTTTAGACGATTAACTGAAGCTGAAATGCAAGACAGAAGAAAAGGGTCTTTGTTTCGCTGTGATGAAAAGTTTGGTCCCGGACATCGCTGCAAGAATAGGGAATTACAGGTTCTGTGGGAAATGAAGATGAACTTGTTGATCACGGGTCCAAGAGCAAAGAAGAAGCTATGACGACCAGACTTATCTAAGAGATTGACCGTCCTCTATGGAGCTTTCTCTTTCCTCGTTGGTAGGACTTTCTGCTCCATACACCATGAAAGTTCGTGGCAGACAGGTGAGCGAGAAGTTATCGTTTTTTGATGTCTGGAGTATCATAATTTTATTTCTCATCACTGGTGGCTGAATTAGAGCCTTTATCACCACTAAGACTTTGGAGTCTCATGGGTACAGGAGAGGAAATAAAATCTGTTGGAAATATGTCGACAAGTATGTTTAAATCTTCTGAGTTAGTGCTGATTTTTTTCCGCTTCAGCTAGGAAATTCTGAGGTGATATTAGGTTACCATGGCTGGCTTGCCTGGGTGAATCGCAATATGAATTGGGTGCTTCAACTATGAAATTTTCCATTGGTGGTGTGCGGGTTCAATTGCGTGGTGATCCTATGCAAGCTCAAGTTTCATGCGTACTATGATGCGGACTGT